>NW_027468598.1:9631091-9666091 GCF_046254945.1 Alosa pseudoharengus | reverse complement strand
CCAGTTTGAAAAAGTATCATAGCAATCCCTCTCTGATTCAAATGAGGCAATGGGGGTAGCTGGCTGAGATAAATTTTAAAATCTTGCAGACTGACCAGATATGAGTCAATGAGTCAAGATGGTGATGTCTTGTGTGTCAAACTGTCACGTAGTCTATGTTTTACAAGCAGCTATGAGCAAGCCCAATAAAACTATAAAACAGATCTTTGCACGAAAGCACATTTCCTTAGAAATGGCAGACTGGCTTTGAGGAGAACTCTGGTCCCAGACTTCTAATGAAATGTAGTTGTACAAGGAAGGAGATCAAAAGCACTGGTCAAAGTGGTTGTTGTAAAAATGGTCATCAGTTAACCTGAGAGCAAAGCCACTGAATCATGCCATGTTTGCACCAACCAGCATTAAGCATTTACTGTAGTTAAACTTGACTGGATAATATTTCTGAGGAATTTACAGCCGAGGTGTGGACATGCCCTCCTACTGCCTGTTTGTGACAATTACTTAACATTCCAGTCGCTTACTGTAGCTCGTACTATTTACCCCTATTCGGAAAAACAAGCTGCCCCTTTTGAAAAGCTTCCTGTCAGGTGGTGGTAGCGACAGTGACAGGTTCAGGTTCAGGTAAGCCCTGAGGAAATCTGATGAGTCACCCATGGCATCTGGCCCCATCTGTGGAGGTTCTGGGGGCTGCGACTTTCCATGGTGAAGGACACGCCGAGGAGAGAGTGTGTAGAGTCACGGAGCATCACAAAGGGGCTTCGGCTGACTTATTCATTAGCAATCTGCTGGGACTGGAGCAGACGGTGGGGGGGGGGGGATTAAAGGGGCGATCGGGGGAGACGGGTAAGGTGATATCACCCAGAAACATATGTCTGATGGAGCCAGAGACACGCATGGGGCAGAGCTGGCAAAACACGAACGCAGTGAGCTGCCACGGCAACGAGACGACACGCTCGCCCCCTGAAAAGAGAGCGGCGAGTGGAATGAGCCCATGTGCCAAAACAAGCACAACAACAACTAGAGGAAAATGACTCATGCCCAGACAGACAAGCAGGAGATAATCAAACAGCAGTTTTCTGGTGGTGTCGTGGTGGACACGCAGACAGATTTATAGAGGGCTTTTAGAGGAAAACTCAGAAATACAGGCAGAGCTGAAGAGCATCTCAAGGGCATTCTGTAAATACTGGGCACTAGGCATTGTGAAGGGAAACCATGGGGAAGCCATTTCAGCATCATCCTACTGGAGAATATACAGGCAGTAATGAACACTGGTTAGTTGGCTCTTATTAAGCTGCCCATGCAGAATTTCATGGTAATTTGTTCCTCTTTTCTCTAAAAATAGAGAACTCGCTCTTCATTAGAGTGTTATAAGTTGAAGATCACTTATATAAATATGAATTAATTACTACGACAAGCCTTAGATCCCTCCATACACCCAGGTCAGGCACCCAGTTTGACCAGTGGAGTGGGGTGTCAGCCCAAAGCCAGCAAGTCTAAACCCATCAGGAAGTGGTTCCAGCCAGGCTGTGGGCACAGTGGTGCAGTGCAGGGAGATCAGAGGTCCAGTGGAGCCTGCCGCCCGACCAACGCTAAACCCCTTAGGGGATTACAGTAAAAATAGGCTCCTCTTTTTCCTGGCCCAGCACAGCGGCCCCTGAGGGCCAGGCCATGGGAAGCACATCTAACACATGGAGACGATGCCGTGACATGTAGTCAACATATACTGTAGATAGATATGACTTAGATCGGCGCTAGGCAGATCTCAGGTATATGTCATCAGAGATGTCAGAAAAGATCCAATTACTTTCAGATACAACTGAGGCACATGGAGTCTCTTGAGTGACCATAAGAACAGATGGAGCAGGAGCGAGTTTGTATGATGACAGTGTTTACCCCTTTGCAGGCAACAAAGAGTAAGCAAGCTCAGACAGCATTCTGTGCTCTATAAGCGAAACACATATTAAAACGCCCCCTCTAGTTTTGGTTCTGAGCTCTGAGCGACAGCACTGAAACTTCCCCGAGTCTCTTGTCCTCCACTTAATAAGTCTGAGTGATGGGGAGTCTTAACGAGAACACCTCCACAAAATGTCCCCTCCCTGATTCGTTGTTGTCATAGCAACAATTGTCCTTGGGAAGCGAGGGGTCCAGGTCGGTCCTATCGGATTGCTGGGAGGCAGGTGATTTGTATGCAGGGCTCACTCCTTTAGGCTCTCCCACCACCATCCTTAACCAAGAGGTAAATCACTTGTCTGTCCATGCCCATGCTGACCAATGTGTCAAAGTCGATCAGGAATATTGGATCCTGATTCTAAAAGCTATTGATTTTACATGGCATTCTAATCAGGCCCCTGGGCTAAAGACAGGGGAGCTAAAACTTGGTTAAAAGTTGCAACATCAACATTGCATGATTAGTCGTAAATAATCAAATCCACAATTTGATTGAGTTACAATCAGCTTTAGCTATTAAGGCGTGATGAATAGAGAAAGAAATACTTCAAAGTATATATGCAACTTTATTTAGAAATAATGATGAACTTAGTCTAGACATTTAAAAAATGATTGGATCTGCAACAATTCAGAAATGACCCACAACACAAATGACCCATTTTGCAGTCTTACTCTGTAAACATGACAGTCTCAAATCGTGCATTTCGGAGCCTAAGCTATTATTGTGTTCATTTTCTAGGCCACATTAGAGGAATTACAAAGCGCCTTGAGGTTTCGCCCAGCATTAAGGTCGGCTGGTCTAGATCACTCATTAGGTAATGATATGTCTTTCCATTATGGAGAATGGCCTAGATGGGAGCACAGGAGGCTTCATCATGGCCAAGCTGAGACAGGTATGCAGCTCACTTCTAGGTGACCCAAGACGAACCCAACACAATGGAGTAAGGCAGCACTAGTTTGATGGTCACTCCACTGCACAAAAATAATTACATTCACTAGATTAACTTTTCAATGTGAAGAATAGGCCACAAATGCCACATCATGGAAAACCAGGATAACAAGGATGCCTGCATAATTGAATCAAGGAGTGCTGTCATCAACATGCTAGAGATAGGCATTTTGGAAATAGGTTTAACAGGATGTGAGGTAAGGGACCAAAAAGAACTAGCCTGCGCTGCATGGTTAGGTAGGATGTGTGACATTTGCTCTGTCCTCCCCTCAGACAGTAAATGAAAGTGGTTCCATGAGGTTGACTGTGTGCACAGCCATTTGACTAATAAACCTGTAAACGCTCTACAATAAAACAACAAAAAGACAGTGAGAGATGTTGGGGAAAGACCTGGGCCATCTGGCATTTTATGTGCTGATGGCATTATAGACAAATTACACAGGTTAAAGCCAGTCTAACACAAACATGCCCTACACTGTATTTCAGCAACTGGAACAATATAATATATAATAAAATAGTATTTAAAATGTCTGCCATTCCATAACAATCAAAGTAATGTGGCCTTGCTCTTTCTCTCTCTTGGTCATTTCTGCATTGAGATTATGGTTTCAGTAGTAAGCATTGTTCTCCTTAAGTAAACTCTCTGGGCTCAACTCTGACCTGTTTCTTGTGCAAATCACTAACACACCCAAAGAACATCCGACAACACACAGACCACTGGAGCCACAACCAACCCTTGCGTGGCACAGCTCCAGCCAGGGGGGGGGGGCGGGGGGGGGGGGGGTCGAGAGGAGTACGCTTGTCCAGAGAGAAATAAATAAACAAAAGTATGCGAACAATAGATCACTGTGGTGGCAGCGCTTACTGTTGTTCATTCTTTCTCTCCCTGCATCACCCCATACCCGGGCATATCTCACCAACAGGCACACTACACCAGCCCAGCAAGGGGAGGTGGGGTCGCTCAGAAAGAATTTAGTCATCCATCCGCACTACCTAGCCCTGAGCTCTGTCATAAACTTCAGTCTCCCCCATTCATACTGTGAAAAACAGCTACAGAGAGAGTGAACATAACAGAGAGAAAGCTAAAGACAGGACACAGGACCACGGATCGGTTTACAGTTGGACAGGGAAGAGACAATTACATTGCCACGATTCTCTTTCCCCTTAAACAATGCAATGCTGCATTACAGCAACATCATATTCCTCGGGCAAAAGCCTCCTTCTCTCTTTCTCTGTTTCTCTCTAACACGAACGCTGGCATACTTTAACATCCCATTTATCACTGCGTAGCTCTCTTCATTACTGAGGCAAAGTAAGACAAACAGTCTGCAGAAAAGATAAATAAATTCAAATAGATAAGGAGGAATGCTTCTTCTTAATTAAATTTCAAAGACACATTAATCAAACATACATATAAATTGACTGACCTGCTCAATCTCAGTAGTGTAGCCTACTTAAAACCCACTACAATATATGCAGGCTACACAAGCAAAGCTAAACAAATCAGCAAAAACTATTTTACTTGTGGACTACATAGATTTAAATAATGCATGACTGTCACGAACTATTCAAATGTTAAACAAAAACAGAAACGTCTTTGTTACCAAGCAATTCTGTAAATCTCATAATAAGCGGCAAGTAGCAAAAGAACTGCTGTCGCATTGAAACACTTGGCCGTGGACAATGCCAAACATCCAGCTAGGAGAAATTCACTATTTGCTCTAACTACTGCTGCACCACATGTAATTTACTACCATGAGCCTTTCTGTTAATGCCAAAATTACAATGTAAAAGAAATCTCTGTGCCAGTCTCTTCGTGCAGTTCGTTCAGTTCCCTGCGCAGTCGTTAAAAGCGAAGAAAGGCACAACCATATAAGGTGTTCGGCAATAGCCTACATCCTAATATATAACAAATTAAAATGTCACTTAAAACGAATCGCTTATCTTACCAAGAATTAGCTGGCCATTTCGAGCTGTCACCTTGTCTTGATGCCGATTTCAACTCTATACTGCCGCTGCACTGGGAGTGAGTGAACGACTAGAATGCTACCTCGGCGAACTCAGGCGCTGTGGGCAACATGCGCAGGTAAGACAACGAAAAAGAGGCTCCGATTATTGCTGTCCACTCCCACCTGTTGCGACTACACACCACCTCTCTGCCTCTCTGTGTCGCTCGCCCTCTCGCTGTTACTAATAGACACCCGACACTGTACTGCTTCTAGCCAATTATGAGTGCTGCCAATACAACATAACAAGTCCTCATTGTTTCCAACACTGGGTAGTCGCAGTAGCCTAATTTTACAGAGGGATTTGTCATTTCTAACAAGAAAAATAGGGCTAAACATTTACTCTGGTGTCTAAAAAGAGGTTTAACCTGCCCTGTGTAGGCCTACACAATATAAGCGTGTGGCATAACTTCGATTGTCCAGACCACTGATCTATAAAGAACACAGTGGTCCAGACAAGGACAAGAGTTGCACAAGGTGATTAATACCGCCTAGCTCTGAGTCTGAAGTATGAGACCTGATGTATTTTGCCCTATTTTAAAACCTGGGTGGGCTACTTGGATTAAATACATATTAGGGGCCTTATATTTGGTCTGATTTGCTGAAAAGTCCATCAACAAATGCATAAACACACAACAGGGCAGGTACTCCAAGTAGACCTATGTGTTTTAAGGTAACTCAGAGTACGTTCTAAACCTCCTTAGAGCCCTGTGGCCTTGTTCTGCTATGGTAATGAAGCCGAAGGCCTTATCTATTGCTTACCAGAATTAGACACACACACATACTTAAAACACTACCAGTTTTGTTTGGATTTTCAGATGAACTGCATTGGTTAGTCCAGACCCACATATTCCTCACCAGCCTATTAACAGAGGTCAGGAAGACCAGCCCTTTCAAAACTGTTCAGCAAACTCAATAAACTCTGCTCGCAGCCTGAAACCTGAGCATCAAAGAAAACTGAAGTTATTAAGACCTTACTTTTGGAAAGCAAAGCTAATATCAGGTAACCAACCTATCTGGCAGTGCTATTCAAGGTGTTTACATCACCTGGTTCTCCATATGCTAACACAAAAGCAAACTCTCTTACATGGTAACAAAGGCTGTATAACCGACATAGGGTGAAGGAGCAAGAATAGTATCCAACAGGCCTTTATAATTTGAGAATTGAGGCTAAACATGAAACATTTAAATTGTGCATCTCTCTCTCGCTCTCTCACACACACACACAGCTTGCATACAGGCTTAGTCCTCTGGTGGATATAATACCATTTCACCACACAGAGCTGTACACACATACAGCTTTGGCAACGTCTCTTATCATCAAAGTGTTATATCACACTTATTTTACTGTTATATTAAGCAGCTATTCCACCACATCCAAACAAAATCTAGCCTATTTGTTCTTCTGCTGTGTAGAGCTGAGCAGCTCCTTTATTCATTCTTTTAAAAGCCTTATTCTACATCATCCACCCTATCTTCATTTCACCCCTTAAAAAGCTCCAATTCCAATAACAGCCATCTGGAACACTGCAGCATAAGGACGTCACCATCTTTCAGAGCGGCTTGGCGAGGTGAAAGCAGCTGCCTCTGGAGTGGGTCTGGGCTACATCTGCACCAGGACCAGCTGCAGCCAGAGGAAGGAGCCGGGGCTCGGCTGGGCTCCGCTCCAGTGTATTGATCGGAGGCATCCGTCTCTCTACCCACTCCCTTACTGATACCATATCACAAAGGGAAGACTACAGTCTTATGCAATACCAGAGCAAGCTAAGGCCATTAAACACACACTACACACACACACATCACACAAACCTTTGTTGCAGATGTTTCTATCAAGGACAGCAGAGAGAGTGGAAAGACACAGAGACAGACATAGACAGAGAGGGAGGGAGAGGCAGTGAGACAGACCCGAGTTTGTACATTGCTCACCATGACAATCTAACTAGAACATTTTATCTACTTCGATGCTGGCTTTCACTATGACCTTTGGTCTGTGTATGACACTCACTGAGTTGCTCACTGGTGAGCGCATGTCAAAAGTATGCTAAGCAATCACAACCGTGCCGGAAATGTGTATGGGACAGCTGTAACCAATTATTAGTTTTTGAAAAATCAATCATATGCCCATAAAAAACATAAAAACAAACAACTATTGCAATAGTACTAGTTGTAATACTACAATCTCTGTGCTATATGTGGTTAACATAATTCCTTACCTCAACAACAGTTTAGTGGAGAAACTTCCGTTCACCCCCTATTCAGATGTGTGGGTTGAGAAAGTCTGTTCAATAACTTAAGATGCAGCGTTGCAGACCGTTGGGATCTCCCGGTAACGGTGGAGCCAAGACGGTCAACTGATGCCGATAGTATTGGGTCTTTCGCATGTGCACGTGAGCCCCAGGTGCCCGAAGAACAGAGGAAGGAATCCCGTGACAGGTTTACCGCAGTCAGCTCTCATGCCACTTAAGCGCGCGTGTTACAACGCGTGCGACAGTTGATTGCATCTTGCGCAGTAATTTGGATGCGCGTGAGGCAGGAATGATCGATCCCTGGGCTGCATTACGCAATCAGAGACTGTCCAACAAGCAAAAGGCATCAGCGCTGGACACGAGAGGGTGGAAGGAATCTCTCGGAGAAAATCAACAAGGAAATGAATCTTCAGGCGAAATACACGTTCTCTGAAAACCCATCTGCCGTTGTGAGCATGTTCTCACAAATTTCACAACACTGGAAATTGACACCGCCACACCGCGTTCGCGTTATCACCAGTAATGTTTATTGCGTTATGTCCCCTAGCCCTCTTCCTCACCCCAAGTAATCAAACCTCAAAGGCGTATCCTTGACAGCGGGTGGGGAATGATTTATAAACCGCAGCAAGATTACAACCACCCAGGCTTTCCCCTCAGTGTTCATTACTCTGCTGCTGTGGGCAGTTAAGTGTTCTGGTTGAATGAGATGGCCTTTGGAAAATGTCATGACCTGTGTAACCACTGAGGTCACGCCGATCTACAAACTCTAGATCAGTTGCGTGAATCAGTCACCGACCCAGGAAGACCCAAGTTCAACTCAGTACCAGTCCCGATGAAAATTAATCATTAGTAGTTGAACTTACCACCCCAATTAGCCGGAACGTAGGGCGAACTCCTGCGTTTGATTGGAGACTACAAAGCCGCTTAGAGCAGAGGGGCCACAAGAGGTGGCGATTAAACAGATAAACCAGATGCTGCTTTTTCTTCATCTCTCGCTGGATTACAACGCACAGGGCGAGTTGGCTGTCGAGATAAAGCGCCATACATCAGACACAGTCAAAGAGACAACCACTTTACCGATGATAACTTTGTTGTGCAACACACTCACTGCTTAATGAAACCACCCGATGGTCTCTTAACAGTACCACAACAGGTTCTGTTGTAGTACTGCCAATACATAATTGATGTAGTGCATGAAATCAGACTAATCATTTAAGTCTGGTAGCCTAACATCTGTGTTTATGTTTAGTGTAACATGTTTTAGTTATTACAAACACAGAGCATGGTGTAAATGTAAACATTTATCCATAGAATGTAAGCTGACATTTCACTGGAATACTTTGACACAGTGTACAGTCCACTCTGACTTTGTGTGAGACATCCTGATTGGATATGAGGATCAAGTTTCATAGCCTACTGTGGGACATCTAACATATTGGTTTGCATGATCACATTAGGCATTGTAACTAATGCACAGACAGCACATCACATTCTTAGCTTAAATCAGTGTAGGCCTATGATTTATTATTATATTATTGTCATTAAACAAATAAATGAACACATAACAGAAAAGTTGTTCCTGAGCTCAGCGTAGTGTGTGTGCATCCGGCTGGGGAACTTTGCAGCATTTCTCTGCAGCAGCCTCAGTTATGTAAGCTGCGCCTGGCTTTGCCAATGGGGGTGACAGCATAATGAGCAATGTCTGCAAGATGGAAACACTGACAGAACTGATCAGTGGTGCCAACTGACCCACCCAGGGCCGGACTGTACGAGGAGAGAGCCCAGGCCGAACCCTCATCCTCTGGGGCAAGTCCAGGGAGTCCCGCGAGCCCGCATGAGTGGAGCAGCAGCGGACCTAACAACACTGCAGCACCTGCAGTAACACCTAGGTCTCCCATGGCAACAGTGACATCACCGGAATGCTGACCTTCGAGATGCGAAATGAAAGAAGGATGCTGCAGTAGTGTGAGTGAGAAGCCCTGCTCAGTGAGCGACGGAGACGGATGTGTGGGAAACCAGAACATGAAACCTCCCAAGACAGTGGGCTTTTACCCAGTTTTGCACTTCTTATTCAGTTCAGTGCCTTTTACAAAATGGAGAAGCAGCTCCCGTGAGTTTTCCTTTACCAGATGAGGCCATGCTAAGAAGGTTGCCTTGCTGGACACCACACAGCTTAAGGTCCCTTTTTTCCCCATCCCAGCTGCCTGGTCATTTAAAAGCTTTCTCCTATACGATCTAATTGTTGGAGACCTTCCAAATAAAAGGCAAAGTGAGGCTGTGCCATAGGCTGGCATAGAGCTGTTGTATGTAATGCCAAATACTTATACAGCGGGCTCTGTGCCCTGAGAGTCTCCCTCTCCCCTGCCTTCCCAGCTTTACAGGAATACTGTGTCCTTGTCAAAGTGTCACACGTTGGCCAACATCCACAGCTCTATAGGAAACCTCTCCAGCGCACCGTCAGCAGGATTTCCACTAGGGAGGGAATTCATCGTGCAGAGAGGACATGAGTTAGAGAGCGAGAAAAGGAAAAAAACAGAAGGAGATACAGAGCAGGGAGATTTGGAGGGAGAGAAAGAAAGGGAGAGGGGGTAAAAAAGCAGAAGGATTAAAAAACAGAAGGAGGTAGAATGTGATAACAGAAAATACTGTTGACAGTGTAAAAGGAAAGGGGTAGAGAAAGAGAGAGTTAAACAACCAGGGAGAGATCTGAGATGTTACCATGCAATTGCGAGACATTAATAATGTATGTTCCTAAAACTCTGCAGGAACCAAACTATGAAATACAAACAGCAACAACACGCAACAATACATCAGCCCAAAACTCAGACTGCAAACTTACAGGCAGCTAAAATGAACCACATCTCATTATGTTTGATTCACATTATTAACCTCGGATCTAGCACAATCCACAGTAAAGGGGGAACCTCCACAAAGTGTGGCATAAGTCTGCTGGAAGTCGCTGCGGTCCGGTGTTGACCATCGTGGGGTGTTTGTGTCAGACCTTGGGTGACTGTTTGTAACTGTGCTAAACACAACAGCTCAGGCATGAGAAGGGCACTTCTGCAGCCGCACTGGAGCATGCAGCAATTCACTAAAGGTTACATTCAGACCATTACACACATGCATGCACACTCTCACTAACACACACACACACTTACTGCTTACTGTGAGTGAAACACACACACACACACACAGCTCATTTGCGAGGGAGTAGAAATTAAGCCCCCCCCCCTGCCCCGCATAACTCTTTTATTTTACATTCTCAGAAACTATGTGGGAAGACATAATACAGATGACTTCAGTGACAAAGGGAATATTACAACACGGAGACACACACAGAGACACACACACACAGAGACACACACTCAGGCACACACAAAATAAGGAGGGGGGGGGGGGGTTGGGGGTGCATAGCTGGCAGGTTGCCATGAAGCCTAGCTGTGCATCTGCAGGATTCACAGGGGTGCCTCGGAGATGTCAGTGCCTACCCTAGCAAACAACTCAGCAATCTGCTGTGTTGCATAACCAGGAATTAACACTGGCAGAACCCATTTTCATTTATTCTCTTCTTCTGATCCCCCTTCCCTTCTCTCCTCTCTTCTCCTCTCCTCCAGCACATCACCCAGCCCAAATCCATTCCACAGCCTCAAGGATGAGGGAACAGCTTAGTAGTCTGAGAACCTTAATAATCCGCTTAATTATAGGGGAAAAAAAATCTCATTTCACTCATGGCGGCAAAACAAGATCAGGAACTGAGACGGTTCCATCCACCATTATTAGCCTGTCATTTAGATTTGAGCTCAAGGTCATTTGGGAGAAAGATCTTAAAAACAGGTGAGACACGACAGCAGGTGAAAATTCTGTCTAATTGAGCAGCAGTGGGTTGGGTCTAGAAAGATTAAGGGTCTGGCCACGAACAATGTAATGGCCCAACTCGAGGGGCGGCACCAAGCGTGCATTTGAAAATCTCACTGCACGCAATTGGATAACACAATACCGCCAATGTTTACTGACTGATTCCGGATTTCGACGCAATTGGATAACACTACGACTGTCATCCGTTTAGCTCGCCTCTGGCTCGCCTATATCAGATACACCGATGTGATTGGCTCCCCGCGATACAAGGGGCAAAAGTAACGTGCATCATTACTCATTGCCAGAGTGTCTCCGAGAGACAATTCAAATTGTGCTCTTGCGAGAACTCTGGAGTTTCCAGGGTAACAGCGATAATAAAGAGGTATGATAAAAAGATGGGGACTACAAAGAAGTAAACAGAACCTGCTGAAACATGACCAATTACTCCACATGCAGTAACAAAGAAGGTCCGCACACTTGCTCTCCCTTTATTTTCTTTTATTTGACTTCAAGTCACTTCTTTGTTACTGGATCTTGGATTTTTGGCTCCTGCACCTTAATTTGGATGTGCGCATGTTCCCAAACTGAAATACAATCACTCCACATGCTCATTATCACCTGACTCACCGCTCCTCTGGTGGCAATACCGGAGCAGCATCTTATCCTGAGCCCTGTAACAGCCTGTATCTACAACCAGGCCAGTCTGTCAGACGAAAACAAAAACAAAACATTCCAGTGTGTCGCCCTGTGTCCCTGCTGTTTCATAAGCCCCATTATGCAGCCAGGGGTCTAGAACAGGGGCAGGATGGAGAAGGGGCGACAGGCGGACTAAACAACACAAGGGGACGTGAGCGAAGGGGACCGTCACTAATTTGTCAGAGGAGGGCCGGTGCGCGATCAGGGGAGAGGTGACATAATGATAGCACATTCCATCACGATTGGCAGCGCTTCCAGTGTAGAAATAAAGCAGGAAAAATCGCCCGGAAGTTCACATTTTCCGCTGTTACACAACACACACTGTATCGCAAAGCATGCAGGAGCAGCAAGGGAAGTTCGGCTCGACACAACAGGAGAAACTTTCGGAGAGTTTATTTTGTCCCATGTCAGTTGAGAATCTTCACTGGAATCAAAATGACTTTAGAAACAAGAGAGTGTATGGCTCAAGTACACAGGATAAACAAGACTGTTTATTTCACAAGCCTGCCAAGCCACTCTTCATCTCCTAGGTTCATTAGTCCAAATGAGGATGAGGAGGCTTAGCGTGAACTCGTGTAATAAACAGTATTGCATTCTGTGAAACAGTTTTTAAGGCCAAAAGGTACAATAACGCTACATAAAAAAAGAAACTCGCTTAAAGCATTTGGGTTTGGAAACATCAACATTTTCTATTAAATTTCTGTGACCCCACACACTCACACACAAATGCATGCTGACACACACTCACACATACATACACACTTACACACACACACACACTCTCACACACACATTCTCACACACACATTCTCACACTCAAAACTATACAAAGACTGTAATGAATTTTAACTGTTTTTCTGTCTGCTTTGAGCCATTGTCAACAAAGAAAATATACACATTTTCAGAGAAAAGGATGGTGTCAGGTCTGTCAGGTAAAACATTAAACCGTTTGCATTACCTGACATAACTGACTCGGTCTCTATTTCATAAACAGGCATCCTTCATGTACCATAACTTAGATTATTATTATTATTCTCATTTTGTATTATTATCCAAATCAATAGTTTATTTTCTTAAAAAGACATGCGCACCACTTTCATTTCAGTACCAGAATCATTCCCAAGAAAGTGTTTTACAATTTTCACGAAGTAATGGTCACAGACCTGTACCAGAATCATATCCCCAGCTCCACTACTCTACAATCGAACCCAGAAGAAAATAGTATTTTCATTTTTTAAAAAAGCAAGTAAAACAGACTGACAAAAAAGCACTTTCAATACAGTACATTAAAACAGACAAATAGACTTCTGGTCTTACATACAGACATTCAGGCAAACAAAACAAAACAAAAAAAATGAACTTAAAGGGAAGAAAGAGAGAGCCAGAGAGAGACTGACAGATAGATAGAGAGAGAGAGATGTTCAAATGAAATCCCAGAACCCAAAGAAAGTCAGTGATGTGGGGAGAAGCAGGAGGATATATGCTTTGTTTGTAAAAGCCAGTTACAAGCCAGTCCTCCCCTTAAAGTCATTTGGGCCTGGAGTACCATTCATGTCCCCAGCGAGGTCCTTCATGTCTCCGTGATGTCATCTCTCTGCGCCTCTGCGGTGGCCTTCCAGGGCCTGGCCACCTCACACACCCCAAAGGTGGCATTCACAGGAAGGGTACGTTCTCACAACCTCCACGCAAGGGCCCACCCCCCAATGATGGACAGATAGAGGAAGAGGTTGAGAGAGGGAGAGAAAGAGAGGCTGGAGGAGACAGAGAGGGGCAGAGAGGGTGGGGTGGTGGTGTTGGTGGTTGTGTGCTCCAGAGAAGGGGGGAGGGAGTTTAACGGTTGTTCTTGGCCGCCTCTTTGGCCGCCAGGATAAGTGGAGTGAGACTGGACAGTGGCTTAGCCACCTTCAGGAACTGGTGCTGAGAGAGGGAGAAAAAGGAGAAACATCTTTTTAGACATTTGAGCTTTCGGATACTTTCCCTGACATCTTTCTAAATTGTGGAGAGACACAAAATGATGTTTGCTTTATGAATGTGGCTTATGACTTGGCAAGCATAGCTATTAGCCTTAAGCACAGTACCTTAGTAATTACACCACATTGTGCACTATGTAGTGAATGAGAGGCTGTTCTGAACGTTGTGTGTTAAATAATTCAAAGTAATGGGCAACTAAGAAATGATTGCCCTAGAAGACCTGTGTGCAGGAATACAAACTCTACCCCTCCAGCGCTCGTCTCACCCGCCTCTGCACCTGCTGTTGTCAAGGCTATTTAGTGTCCAAACAAAAGCCAACAGCCTTGTACCACCACAGCTCTCCGGCCTTTCACCTGAGTGACAGCACATTGCTGTGATTTCATAAGCCCTGCCTATTCTTCTCTCATCTTCAGCAGGGCTGACTCACCCTGGCATAAAAAAAAACATCCCTGATGATAAGAGATCTTTGGCACTCAGTCTCTCTCTCTCTCTCTCTCTCTCTCTCTCTCTCTGCAGAACACTTTGTGCTCCTGAAGCAGAACTAAGCCCTCCTTCCCACTGACGGCCTTTCTTTATCTGATGTCTCTTGTGTGGGAGGGCCAGCGCTGGGCAGGAGACGCACTCTCTCCGATACACACTGATAGCACTCAGACCACACCAGCAGGGAGATGTGGACATTAACACCATATTGGCTGGGTGATTTGCTCTGAGAAATGGTCTGAAGTAGGACTTTGGGTATATCATTCTTCCCCAGTCTGCTACCTTAGGGACACCTTATGTTCAAGCTGCAGGCTTAAAACATGAAATGGAAAACAAAGATTTAGGAGACTTAAAACAAAGATAAAACAAAGTGATGCTTAAACCGGTTTACACACACACACACACACACACACACACACACACACACACACACACACACACACACACACACACACACACAGCTTACCTGTAAAAGCTCCTTAGCAGAGCCTCTCTTCTCGACGTCCATCTCCAGACAGCGGTTCAGGAAGTCTCTGAACACCGCCGACAGCTTCTCTGGGTTCTGCAGCTCTGGGGTGCCATTGGTTGCTATGAGATACAGCGCCTGAACACAAAACAAAAGCACAAGTAAGAGAGTGGTCAACCTGACCCTTGTACTCCCTCAGAGATAAACCCGATTGGGTGGAATTCCTCAATTACGTCCAAACATTAGGGGTGTAAAAGTACACATGTCCGTTGAACCTTTTAGTTACAGGTTGTTAGGTTCAATACAGATGTGTACCAAATGTGCCGAATGCAGTGTTTAACAGTAAACAACAGTAGGCTTTTTTTGCGGGCAGACCATGTTTCAAATTCAAATCTCCGCACAAACATATAAGGTTGCGGACCATGTGTCAGTTTACTTAATTAACACCAAAAAACATTTGAATGTTAGGCTAGAGGTACTTAACAAACTTAATGTACCGAAAATTAACCGAACCGTGACTTCAACACCGTGGTACATACCAAACTGTGAAACCAGATCTGTCATACTAATAACCTCAACATCTACTCAACCACAAGTACTGCATAATCAGCACCAAACTCTACACCTCCCTGAGCCCAGCCCAGCCTCACCCTGAGTGGGTTCTCGTTGAGATAGGGCGGCTCTCCCTCGATCATCTCGATGGCCATGATGCCCAGAGACCAGATGTCCACTTTGGGCCCGTAGGCCTTCCGCGTCACCACCTCCGGCGCCATCCAGTAAGGCGTCCCCACCATGGTGCTGCGCTTGCTCTGCTCAGGGGTGATCTGGGCGCAGAAGCCAAAGTCAGCTGGAGAGGCAAGAGGAAAAGGAGGAGAGAGAAGGGGAAAGAAAGAGAAGATGAGATAAGAGAAGAGGGGAGGACAGGAGAAAGAGGAGAAACAGAAACTCACGGTTTAAGAACAATTACAATCATTTCACTGGTTTTCAGATTACCAATATACAACATCTCTTTCATTAGTAGTGTGCAACTGTGACACAAGAATTACATCTGAACCATAAACTGATGGCACTCATATGCAGTGTAAATGGAGCACTTACTCCCCCTGCTGGCCATGAACATGAATTACAACAGCATCACATAAGCGGTCACTGTATCTTGTTTAGACACAAGCAGTGTGCTTACAGATCCCATTTCAACATTGACACAAGAAGCATTTCAAACTGGTCCTCATGACTAATGCCTACTACAGCTCAGTCACTAAAACAGCTGTGCTGTGCTGTGCTGTGCTGGTGAAGATGCAACAGGACAGGCACAAAGTGACTCACTGAGTTTGACCGAGCCGTCCATGCCCAGCAGGATGTTGTCACTCTTGATGTCTCTGTGAATCACCTGGTTCGAGTGCAGGAACTCCAGAGCCTGAAGACACTGCGAGGAGAGCAGAGGGAGACATGGGCTCAGGTGGAGGTCAACAGCTCTAATGCATGGGGGACATTCAGGGCATGCAGTCCAATCTGGATGGACACACTAAGTCAGACCCAGATTTGTTGTGGTGGTGTGTGGTATTGGTAAAAATGTGAATCAAATAAGAATCACAAAAAAGGGTCACATTTATTGCCAGGCTGTCTGTCAATGCCTGTGCATTTGGAGTTACAGATTGGCACAAGACATGGAGACATTGTACAGAAGGGTTGGAGTCACTGGGCGTGTTTACACATGGTTTTAAAATGCATCTTGAGACCTGATCACAAGTCAGCAGCTGAGACGCATGGCCCTGAGACAACAGCCAGAGACACTGGGGCTGGGTCTCCATAGCTGGCTCCCTCGCTGTGCTGCTTGATGTGGTGTGTAATGTGATCTACGGTGACATAATGGCTTTCTCTCTCTCTCACCTCGCGGCACACGGCGGCGATCTGTGCCTCGTCCATGCACGTCTCGGTCACCACGTCGGTCAGCGAGCCTCCAGCCAGGTACTCCATCACCACCCACAGCTCATCGCCCACCAGGTAACTACAGAAACCAGACAACCGCAGTCACACATGTAGCCGCGCCAGGGCAAGCGCAGGCTGTAGCTATGGCAACTAGACAATCCAACATCATCAAGTTACATAGCTGAGGGAAAAGCGTGTGACCATAGAAACAAGAGCGTAAACACCAACATAAAAAAGACAACATTTGCAACATTTTGGCCTGGGCAAGGCATGTTGCTATGGAAACAGAAGACGGAAGGTCCCAGCAGAGCATATACATTATACCCCCAACCACCCGCCCCTCCAACCACGTCCATAGAAAGCAACATAACTGCACAGACACCAGATCCATGTAATTAGCTATAAAAGCCCTCACAGCATAATGGGACCATCACTCACCAATATTACCCCCTGTCAAGCAATTACGACCATGTTTATATGGTTCACATCAGAGTGGCGGTGATAGCTGATTTTAGCACTTGGTCTCTGGAGAAGACAGTCAGGATGGCTCCCAGGGCAACAGCATATGTAATTAACCTGGCTGGTCCATTGTAAGTGGTGGATGAAGCTCACCTGTCCAGGTAATTTACAATGTTGGGGTTCTTGTTTTCCCTCATGACCAGGATCTCGTTGATGATCAGCTCCTTCTTGGGCTGCTGCTGGAGGTTCATCTGTTTGATGGCCACCTGCAGAGATAAACGCATATGAGAACACATGATAACATGAACACTGCCAACAGAACACAATAGGCATAACACCAGCTAGGCTTATGGATTAAAAGTGCTTCCTGTACAAAGCACCTTCATTCCTAACCATAACATATGCCAGTATCCACCAAGATTGGCTCCTTGTTGTAACAATTTCCAACCATGAAAATTAAGGAAATTAAATTTCATCCCACATTCAACGTCTTTCAATTTCCAAGAGACTGAGCACTGTTCGTGGGAACACACGGCTGTAATGCTGAGACCTCCCTGGCTAACAAGGGGTTTCTCCCGGAGCCTCTCCAGGCTGAGCAGACCCAGCTCTGAGCTGCACAAATAACCAGAACAACTGAAGCAGCAGCAGCAGCACCAGTCCCAGTGCAGTTTAGGATAAAAACTGCACATCAGACTGCAGAACTCGGAGCGCTAACTCCCTACTGGGGGTCTGTCTGGCTGGCTGTAATTAATCAGACTAACTCCTCGAGCAGGGAGGCCTTGATGTGCTGGTCATCAATAATGCACAGAGCTTGGGCTGAGAGTGCTTAGCACAACAGTCATGTCGTCTCTTCACAGTCTGTTTAAATGGCCAGTAGGGTCTGGTCTGTGAAAACAGGAGGACAGCCATGACAGGGTAATGGGAACAACAATACATACCATAACAACCATCCCAGCTCATCCATAGAAATGTTCCTTTTTTGTCTTTTGTCTTATAAAATCTTCAATTGAAAATGTTTCACCCTAAGGTCATCAGGTGTGTGCTAAATGAAGTTCCTTCAGAGGAGTGTTCAGTTTTGCTGCTCCTCAATTGTTGTTACTCTTCCTGGCCACCTGAGGGCACTGCAGTATCTTGATATGTGAACAGTGGATCAAGTCTTGCCCTAATTCTATGAAATGCCCCATTCTTGCTTCTCTTCTAGGTGCATTGTTTCTGTACGCTGTGGTACGTCTTCCATTACATGACAATCCAGCATGCAATGCAGGCACTATCAATGAAAGGTATTGTGCTTATGCCTTCATATATGAGTCAGAGGGTCTAAAATGATCTTATGGCCAGTGGGTATGGCTAAAGTGGGATTTGGCAGGTGGGGGAACCCTAAAATCCAGTGTCGGTGCAACAGGGCAATCGTGGTGTAGCAATACTTTTTGGACAAGAACTGCTAGCTTCTTGGTCACCTCTGTACGTGGAAAAATGAACTATGAACTCACTATTTATTTTAACAATATCATCGCGCTATGTCGTTGGTATGAAATAATATATTTCTTATTAATTCATCTGAGGTGGCGGAACTGCGCCCCCCCCCCCCCCCCCCCCACACACTTTAAACCCTGCCTGTAACATTTTGCCCTCTTACCTCCTGTCCAGTGGCAATGTCTATTGCTGTGTAAACTGTTCCAGACGCCCTGGAGAGACAGAGAAAGAGAGTGTGTGAGTGACAGAGGCTTTCATCAGTAAGAGGAGGTACATGTAGGTAGCTCTTTTCATGCGTGTGGTATTGAGGACAGCTGGTCACATACCCCTGACCGATCTTCTCAAAGCGTGTGTACTTCTTCTTAGGGTCACCCACACTGACGATACTCCCTGCAAGCCAAGAGAGTGACACAAATTCACACAATAGACAGCAAACAAGGTAATACTGTGTCAGGCTGTGAAGAATGGAAGGAGAGAATGAGGATGAGGAGGATGAACGTGGAGGACAGACATACCGGAGTGAGGGATCAATAAGAAAAGAGAGAGAAGAGGAGGGTTTTGATCAGGAGCACTCTTAATGGCCAAACTACTCTCTTTGGGCATTCACTAAATGCCATGGCCACTCAGATAATCAATATCATCCACCTCTTTAAAGGAAACACATTCTGCCATTTAGCAGACCAAACATATTGACATTGTCCTTGTACAATTATAGATGGCCCTGGTTTTCTGATAGATCTTAACATGGAAACCGGTGGAAAGTTTAGAAGCAGACACTTCGCTTATGAGTTACAAATGATGTTGGTGGAAAAACATAGTAAAGTAATCATATAGAATGCTCAGAAGTTCTTTTTTTTTAAAAACTATTATTCGAAAAATGAATACAAAAGGGCAAAACCTTTCCAATCAATACAGGTTAGGGTTAAATCAGGTACATGCAGGTCAAATGCACCTGCAAATGCAAATGTCAACAAATTAAGGAGAAAACAGACGGTCTGATGAAGACTGATGGAGAGAGAGAGAAAAAAGAGAGCAAAAGAGAGAGAGGAGACACTGTGGACAATGCATTAGCAATGCAACGCAGCAACAAATGTCACAATAGGAGAGCACACTGTGGGAAAGTTGTCAGTCCAACTGGGTCACTCGGCAACCAGAGAGGGGCGGAGAATCTTGAGGAGACAGAACCAATCAGAACTCAGACCAGTGAAAGAAAAGGAAGAGTCCGGGGCGGGAGACACTCTGGAGCCAGGCAGGGCAGACAAGTTCCCTTCCTTACCAGTAGAGGGCGACCTGAGTACGTCTGAAGCATGGAGTGTTCAAAAATAAAATAAAAAGTTGCTTAACACAATGCGATGGTTGCATGAGGGGCAAGCCCAGAGTGATTAACATGACAAACAAACAAAGAAAAGAAAAAATCAAGCAAACCACATGGGGAAAAAAACTATGCAATTCAACACCCTCTTTTACCAGTGACTCTCGATGAATGACAGGATACAAGGGACTTTTCAGTGGTCCTTGCCAAACGCAATCTGTTTACGCTGAGGTTTGGGGAGACTGTATGTGTTACTGTGCCTTGGTGTTTTCGTGTGGGTCGTTTTATGACTATGTTTGTGCCACACGCGAAATCAAACAAACACAATATGGATGACTGTTCATATGAGTGTGTGTTGGGTGAGTAGTGAGTAGGTATCTGTGGGTGAAATTATGCCTGAATGCATGTGTGTGTGTGTGTGTGTGTGTGTGTGTGTGTGTGAGAGAGAGAGAGAGAGAGAGAGAGAGAAAGAGAGAGAGTGTGTGTGTAATCGTGGATGAACACTTTTCTCTCCACACGCCCAGTGCATGATCACTCACGCAGCTTCTCCAGGATCTCCTCGTCGGTCATCTTGGTCTTCTTGCGGGTCTTGTCAGCGCTGCGCGGGGTTGTGGAGGAGGGGGTGGGGGTGGGGCTACTGCTCTCGGCCGACGGGGGCGAGATGGGCGAGGTGGCGGCATCTTTGGTCGGCGGTGGAGGGAGGGGGTCAATTACAGAGCGTGTGTATATCTGAGAAAGAGAGACACAGAGAAAGAGAAAAAGAAAGAGAGAGAGTGAGAGGAAGAGGGGAAGCATTAGACAGTATTACTTAATATTACAGTTTGGCATTGTACCATTTTTTCGGAGATTGTTGCCATGGAGATCCGGTGGGCAAAATGCAGCCTATGGCAAGGTTGTGTGGACTGGTTTGTTTGTCCACTCATAAACCCGCTCGCTTTCTGCACCGGTGCTTAGTGTGGGCGACAGCTTTATTGCTGATTAAACGTTGCTGGACCCAAGCATGCCTGGCAGGCTCGGGACAAATCTCCTTGGTTTCCTGCTTGGGCAGAGGAGGGTTTAACATCAGTGGCTCCCATTGTTTGTGAGGCCAATTTATCCTTGCAGGAGATTTGATGAAATCACTGGTTGGCTGCCGCTTCAGTGTATCTGCTTAACTGGTCTCCCACCCCCCCCCCCCTCCCTTTCTCCCTCTCCATCTCTTTCTCTCTCTCTCCTTCTCCCACCTCTCCTCTCCAGGCCCCTGAGTGACTAACTCCTTGTGGCAGAAGAGGCGCCACTCGAAAGGGCCAGGACCACGTGAGCGAGCGCTCAGGCAGTGGGCTGCCACACTAAAAATACTGCCTCAAGAATGTCTCCTAAAGACCAGACAGGAGAGCCAGGCCAGAGTGGCCTCTCTCAGCCCTTAGCACAGGAGAAGCCATCACTCCACATCTTTATCAATCTCAGTGCCATCTAGCTGTGGAGATGGACGAGTTAACCTTATCAAGCAGTTCAAAATGTCATTAGTGGCCAAGAGTATTAACTGAATGGGGTTTCTTCCTTGTCCTCACTGATGGGATCTTAGGAATGCTTTTTTTATGAAGTCTCTTCTCCCAGACACATACTGATAGCTGCTAAAATGTTAGCAGTGCACAATATATTGTGAAGAATGATCTGAATTACAAAGCTAACCCCACCTTACAGCTGCGCTGTTCTAGAGGATATCCTTGCCTGAGTGACAATAGTCCCTCTTCACACGGCTTAATGATCAACACATGCTTTGTTTGTTGGCGCTAAATTAGTCTCCATCACCTTTGACCAGCAGTGGGAATGCAAGCACATTCTTAGTGAAACTAATTACGGCTATATTTGAAGAGAATGGCCGCTCAAAAGTACGTTAAAAAAAACCTTAAACTCGTTTGGGGGTATTTAGAGCCGAGTGACGTGGTGAGAGAGGAGGACTGACGTGGGTTGTATTTTTTCACGAGCGCTCAGAGCAGTAAAATGATGCATTTTGTGACATTACGCCAAAAATAGGTCTTTGCAAAGGCGGGCCCTGGTGAGGAAGAGTGTCATTTTTATGGCCGAGATTTATGGGTGTGGGAGAGAGATGTCTGACAGTCCTGGGGTAATTGCTGACAGTGGCACTGCGGAGAAGGACAGGAGAGGACTACACTGGGCAGCTGCCCATGCGACAGCCTGGAGACACACCGCTGGGCATTAACTGTGATGCCTTCAGCATCAGTGGCTATCCTGCTTGAGCCCAAAGAAGCCCTTCTCAAGGGTACCCGGAAAACTGTGTTAGATAAGGGATGGAAATACCTTGTGTGTGTGTGTGTGTGTTTGTCTGTGTGTGTGTGTGTGTTTGTGTTTCTTCAGCAATAGCACTCCAATGTGAGTGAAAAGGGCCCCACCTTAAACACCACCCACCCCCCTGCAATTGCAAACCCTTCATCTCACAGACTCCCATCAAACAGCCCAGCACCACCCTCTGCACCACTCACCCCACATGACCCCACCACCCCCCACCCATCCATCCCACCCACCCTCGAACATCAAGGGGCTGCCGCTGCTCCTGGAAAACAAGCCCCACCTGTCAGCTGCCAGGGCTTCCTGAAACGTCCCATCAACGCTGCAGGAACGTCAGAGGCAACCTTTAATCAGCCTGGCGCCTCAAAGCCAAGCCCCTGCACCCGCTACGCCCCCGCCTCCCGACCCCTCCCAACGCCACCGCAGAGCTCCCTCCAAGGCCCTGTGATGCTCTCCGGGCTGATCAAGGGGATCCACTGAGGCACATCTCCTCTGCCACCCTTCCCTCGCCTCCTGACCCGGGCCAACACTAAGCCCCCAGTGCAGAGAGAGAGAGAGAGAGAGAGAGAGAGGGAGAGAGAGGGAAGGAGTCTTATGTGCCTTTCATGTTACTGTATGTTCTTTCATTGCTCTTTGTGTTCTGGCATCACTGGTATCTAAACAGTCCTGCTAATATAGCAGGTTTGAATTAGAGAGAGACAGAGAGAAAGAGAGAGGGAGTGAGAGAGGAGAGAGAGAGAGAGAACCTCTGATGCAACTAAACCCTGCCTGAACCCAATTACAGGTTGGCTGTACGGCACTGAGGCACTCGGCTAACTTCGAGGCCTCATTAGAGCACAACACCCCGGCAGTCTGAGAGGGCACACGCAGGAGTCAGAGGAGACAGGACTGAGACAGAAAGCCCCTTAACCACACCTGGTACTGAGACAGAGAGCCCCTTAACCACACCTGGTACTGAGACAGAGAGCCCCTTAACCACACCTGGTACTGAGACAGAGAGCCCCTTAACCACACCTGGTACTGAGACAGAGAGCCCCTTAACCACACCTGGTACTGAGACAGACCTGGTACTGAGACAGAGAGCCCCTTAACCACACCTGGTACTGAGACAGAGAGCCCCTTAACCACACCTGGTACTGAGACAGACCTGGTACTGAGACAGAGAGCCCCTTAACCACACCTGGTACTGAGACACAACTTGAGACTCAGAGATAGACTGTGGGGCAGTAGTTTGGTGTTAAAGCTTTTGGCTGATAAAACTGATTGTGTATTAGATACAGATAGATAGATAGATAGATAGATAGATAGATAGACAAATAGATAGATAGATAGATAGATAGATAGACAGATAGATAGATAGATAGATAGATAGATAGATAGATAGATAGATAGAGACAAAGACAGTGAGATGTGTGACATGATGCTATTTCCTGGCCCACTCACCGACTTTGTGTGTTCCGGTCTGGGGGCGATCACAGGTGGCGGAGTGGCCTCATCTTCGTCATCGTCCTCTGAGACGGTGGCCACAGCGGGGGTTTCTGACACCGCCTTGGAATTCTGTGGGGCGACAGACGAGCCATACAGGAAGTGGGCGTGAGGTTGGTCACATCGGTAAACGTGCCCGCAATGCCACGAATGCAAACAGAACTGACTCACACTTCAACACAGTCATAAAAATCCAACAACAAACGCAGCAATCCACAATCAGCAACTTTGATCCGAGATAAGTCAGAGTTTCTATCAGGAGAACTCAACTTTGGTTACTATTTAACCAGGTAAATTTGATACTAACGGGAAACTATCTTTCTATTTTGGTTTCCGGAACCTTCTGTCTCTCTTGCCTAGATGACGTGTTCCTGACTGCTGTAGCTCCATCTGTTTACATATTCGGCCACAGCACAGGCTGCTGTAATCTAAATTTGCCACATCCTTCACACCTGACTCAGAGCAGGCCACATTCCCAACAAACCCACTGACACTGGCCATGCGTGCTAACGCTAAGCCTGGCTGCCTCAAAGGCCGCGGTCAGTAGCCAACGATCCCTCGCTGGTGTCCGCCTGTTCCCCCACCCCAGGGCGGAGGCCAGGCTGCAGATACTGGCTCTTAATGAAAAGGAAAAGATGCTGATTCACAGTGCAGGGAAGAGAGGGAGGGGGAGGGAGGGAGACAGAGGAAGAGAGAGAGAGAGAGAGAGAGAGAGAGAGAAATTAAGAGAGAGAGAGAGGGAGAGAGTGTGAGAGAGAGATGAAGAGAGAGGGAGGAAGCTAGCCTGGCAGGGCGCATCTGCAGGACTGGCAGGAGCAGAGAGATGCTACAGTTGGCACAGACCCACGCTCTGGCCCCGAGCCACTCCTCTCCTCCTGTCTGCCTGCCAGCGGGGCACCATGACGGTACAGTACATCCTCTCCCAGCCCATCCCTCTGCTCCTGCCCGTCCCTCCGCTCCTCCTGCACCTCCACCTCCTCCACCTTCTGCTCCTTCCTGTTCTGTCCTCCTTTCACACCCCATCACTCCTCAGGCCTCGTCTGCCTGCCCTCAGCGTTTGCGTTTGTTTATCAGTCCTCTCTCACACGTGTCCTAGTTAGCGCTCATTGGGCGCTTAAGGGGAGCTCACTCAGTCATCACCATCAGTCCAACTCCACCTGTTAGTCCCAGCACTAGCCACTAACTCCTGTCTACATCTAGATACATCTTTAGCACCGTTGTGTATTTCTCTGACACACACACTTAACAAAACAAAGTGGTTATTGGCTGACTACTCACCACGGCTGCCGAGGAGTTGTAATTGTCTGAGCTTTTATCTGAAATAGACAAGGGAGATGCGTTAGCAATTAGGCAACCTTTAATAGGTTCCAACAGCTAATGTTGGTAGTGCTGGAAGTGTGTTTGAGGTTCAGGTGCGGAGCTCACCTGTGAAGCTCATGTACTTCTGGCTGTTGGCTGTCTCTTTGGAGTCGTAGAACTTGAGAACGTCCAGAACGGCCTGCGGGTTCTTCTTCTGCTCCAGTTTGGTGATGTTGGAAGTCTGCAGCAGCCGAGCCCACTGCTCTGGCATGCCCTACAGCAACACACACACACACACACACACACACACACACACACACACACACACACACGTTAGGAGTACTCTCAGACCTGGGAGAAATAATGAGAGATGGAGTGTTCTTTTCCTGCAGTGGCCAGAGAACTGGGTCAGGGCTCGCTCAGGCTCTCTTCCTCAGCTCACGCTGGAAGCGGGCAGAACAGTCCGACATTAGAGCCTACAACATAGAACCTATCTATTATAAATAATAGGGATATAGGAATTTTGGTCAGAGAACATGCATGCTTGTGTGTGTGTGTGTGTGTAAGTGTGTGTGTGTGTGCATGTGTGTGTACAGTATGAAATATTTTGTGGTGGAATCAGATACATGTGGATGTGATGTCTTGAGAAACTAGTCAAGAGAACATCCATGTCCCAGATACTGCTAGACAAAGAAGCTCAAGGAAAAAAGGTGTAGGATACTGAATGAAATAAAAAATGAGGTAACCAAAGGACAGGACCTCACCAGTTACTGCAGTGGGCAAACTGATCTCACCACAACAGAGGCATGGGAGCATGACACAGGGGCAGCCAGCTGCTGTAGGGGGGCCTGTAAACCCCCCGACAACTCATGGGCTAAGCCTAATAAAGACAGTCACACACACACACACACACACACACACACACACACACACACACACACACACACACACACACACACACACACATACACACACATGCACGCATGCACACAGAGGAGATGAGTCAGAGAGGTCTGGCTTCACAGGGCTAAGTGAAGAGCGCACGCCGCCGCTTAGCTCAATAGCTCCTGCCGTCAGTTTGGGGAGCTAATTCAATAAAGTCATTTGAGCCATCTCCCTTAGTGGGCCCTGCTGTGGTCCTGATGAACAAAGAGAGAGAGGAGAGGAAAGACAGAGAGAGAGAGAGAGAGAGAGAGAGACATCCCCAACCTCTCATTATAACCCTTATTACCCATGGTGCCTCAGGGGTGACGAGTGGTGACGTTACCTCGGTCTCCCCCCATAGAGGTGAGAGAACAGAGGGGCCACTCACAGTGGCTGGAAGCTGGAGTGCCAGCATCCGTTACATCTGTCATCAATCTCTGTTCAGTCTCTCTTCAAAAACATTTCTTTAGAGGTTTGAGTATTTTCTCCTGGTTTGGCTCAAGGTGTGCATCTCCCACACAGTGGTGGTTCCCACACAGTAAGCAGGCCGTGGTGGGACGCTGTGAATGCTTAAGCTGGCAGTGCTCTTCAGAGGAAATTGGCAGTGTGCGTCAAGCCGAATGGAATTTAGCATGGCATTCACACAACAGGCAAAAATACACATTACGAGCAAAATCATGAACGGCTTCAATCAGCGCTGCATGCAGAGGCTGGCCAGGTGATCTAGCTGAAATTTCACACAGCCATGTCACAAATACCAGTACCTAAAAATTAGTCAATGATAACTGCTGGCTTGGCCTTTAAGTGTGTTTACTTGCATACAGTACAGCAGTGGTTGGCTTCTTTTCAGGTTTACTCTCTTCTGCATGTTTGCCTGCATTCAATTACCATTTAATTCCGAGGTGTTCAAAAGCAACCCTGAGTTGCAAGGGCACATCCATCTATGGGGTCATGCAACCATGAAATCTGATGTCAAGTTCCAGCGGGTGTATACCGTAGAGAATATAGTATATACCTCATGCTGTCATATCCAACAGCCTTATGACAGTATATACAGACAAAACAAATACAATATTGTTTAATATTAAGTAGTAATATAATTAAGATTATATTAATTAAGTTTAATAATACTGCCATCCCTTACCGATTCCCAATGTTTTGGCAAGCACTCTGTATTCTGTACTCTGTATACCAAACAGCTGTGATTGGAACATTTATATAGATAAATAACATTTATAGATTTAGAATTAGAATATTTGTATAGATAGATAACATTTCTGAAGCTGTAATTGGAATATTTATATGGGCACCATTCATGCTGAGAATAGTACTATGTGCCAGTCACTGACCTGTTAAATGGCCAGTGTGCAAGCATGAGAAATATAGACGCTCATCTCTGTGAGCGAGGCCTGAGCCATCATCATGTGTGTGAGCGTTTGCCTTTGATGTACGTGTGCTCATCTCTGCTGTAAGTGTTTGGTCATGCGATTATGTGCGTCAAGCGGGCAAGCGGTCAGGCCGTGTAGCCGTGGCACGGTCACTCAGAGCGCCCTCTTACCGTGAACTCTCCAGTGACGGCGTCGAATCCCACATGGATGGTGTGCTCAAAGTCCGACGGGAGGGAGATCTCCGGGCGCTCCTTCTTCTTATTGGCTGAGAGAGTAAAGGAGGTCAGGGTGAGAAACAAGATAAAAAAAGAGAAAAGATGAAAATGGCAGAAAAAAAAGAAACGGCTGTTTTGATCAAGCTTCATTCAAACTGACTCCACAGTGTCCGTTATTTTCCCTCCCAAGTGTAAATTCGGAGAATAGACGGAGCCTTGATCAGGACCTGACTCACTGTAACCGGTCCCCGCTCCTCTCCTGCGCTGAGCACCACTCATCCTACCAGACGCTGAGCTGTCCGCCGCCGTCATGCCCAAGGCCCCTTAAGACCGCTAATCAGCTGATAATTACTGGGCCTGTGGAAGCGGAAACCTGAACCTGTAGCACCACCACACCTAATTAGCCAGCGCAGAGACTGACAGGCAGGAGTCGGAATATAGTGAGCCGGCAACACATCCACAGCACATTAGCCACTCAGAGATGTAGAGATATCCTACCAAAGATATGATGGAGCACATAATTGCTGGTGCCTATTTTAAGACAACTAGGACTGTTCAGTGCTGTACTTAGACAACATAAACAGCAAGTGCTCCAGTCATTATGCAGGACAAACAAACTCCTGGGTTTCAGTCACACATGGACATGCTTGGCTTATTTAGAGTCTAATGAAAGGCCTCCTCAGACTATACTAGGCTACAATGAGGCTCTAACAGCTAAGTGCTGCAGGAGAGGCTCTTCAGGAAAAGAGCAGACCCTAGATCAGTTCTGGCCTAGACTAAGGCCAGGGATAGCGGTCACCATCATGGTCACTCACTCTTGTCCCCTCCTCCAGTGAGGATGGAGCGGATGGAGCGCTCCTTCTTCTTCTTGTCCTCGGGGTTGGGGGGCAGGGGCTTGGAGCCGTGGTTCAGTGGGGCGGCGTCTTTGCCCCCGGCTCCGATCATGGTGCTGGTGTTCCTCATGGGTGGTGCGGGCGGCTTGTCCTCCACTTCCCCATTATCCGACATCTTCAGCGCAGGCGGATGCTACTGCTGCAGGGACACAAGGAAAACAGCCACAGTCTCACAATCAATGCCATCAATGTTTTTTGTCAAAACAGCCAATTAATCATACTGCTTTTACTCAGATTATTGATACTACAGTCAACCATCATCTTCATCAACACTGACAACAACATCAGTCAGGTTTACACACACACACAAACACACACACACACACACATAGAAGTTCATTATTCATGCACGGAAACAAATCAGCATAGAACAAAAATTCCCATTTTGTCAAAACAGGCAATTAACTATGTAGCTTTGACACGTTTATTTTGGGTTCAGAAGACAAAAGTTTTTATTGTGACTTTTCCACAAATGAATCTGCATCACTTTGTGTGGCAGGTTCTCCCTCTGCAATTATGCTTCAAAATTGCTTCACAAGACGGCGATTACAGCAACACACTTCAGCAACTCCCAACTGTGTTCAGGGACAAAAAACTGCACACAGTCGGCACACACGCGCAGTTGCGCACACGCACACACGCACACACACACACACACACACACACACACACACACACAGAGCTTATTCACTCAGGACCAAAATGTAGGCTACCCTACCCCTCGAACAATACTGAATTCCTTTCTCCTGACATCAGAGTCTATGTGATACTGTAGACAAGAGAGGGAGGCTCTCCAGACGCACTACATTCACAGCTTTACATGTGAGCACAAGCGTATTTTTAAATCAACTTCACACCTTCAAGAGGGAGACAAGGGCAGCCTTAGAATGGGCAGACTAAAATCTTGTTGAGTTTCACAGCGCCAACAAGCCCAGTGCCCATTCTCATGCCAGGCCCAGAGTGGACATTTGCATGCCCACTGTGCTGCCCTCTCTTAACCAGACAACATTACGTAAGTCGGGCTGAGGAGGGGGAGACGTTGAGCGGTGGTGGGGTCGGGGGTGGGCATGGGGCAGGAGGTGTTATTCCAGTGCCCAGAACTTGTGTGGGGGAGAGTGGGCGGGCAGGCAGCGGCGGTGGTGGGCACAGACAGCCCTGGACAGATAACACAGACAGAGAGAGAGAGAGAGAGAGAGAGAGAGAGAGCTGGCCCAGACTCAGCTTCAGCAGTCAGCGGACTGCTATGTCAACCATCCGCACACAAACACTCAGAGAGAGACTAGAGCGCAGCAGCCAGGAGGGTGCCAATGCCAACAGTGTCTGAGGAACGATACGATGGACACACACACACACACACACACACACACACACACACACACACAGGAGAGAGAGTAAAAACAATCGGCCTGTGACAGACATTCACTGCATACTGGCGAGATAAATCATCCTGAGCAAGAGTAGAACAGCACAGTCTCCAGGTGTGTAGTTAAGGTCAGAGGCACAGACAGAGTACAGACTAACAGCACTTATCAGCATCCTACACACGGCTCCGCCATCAGCACATTCCACTGCATCACATATGGCAATAAGCAAAGGTGCGGTTCAGCTCCATTTCCAATGAGTTTTCCAAAGCCAGAGCAGCAGTTACACTGGGGAAAATTCAGTTCATGTTTTACCATTTGTATTTCTAATTTCATTTATTTCGGTGCAATTAAGTTCCTTAGTATGAGTTATTCTGCTGTGTATGTCTTTCTCTCTGACCACTCTACTGTAAAGTCGTGTTGTAATGAAGGTAAACATAACACTGAAACACTAGACATACTTCAGCCTCACAGTTCACCTCCTGCTCCAGTATCTCTCTCGCTCTCTCTCTTTTCCATGTGATCCACAGAGCCCCATTCCCCATCCTCCAGGCTACAGATTTACTGATCTGGAGTCAGTCTCAGACAGCAGCTGACTAGCCTGTCTCTGTCCCTGGCCTGCTTTGAAATCAGCTGCCCTGTGAGGCTGAGGCCAAGGCAGGTCTTACCTTAGCAGCTGGCGCCCTGCATGATGGCTGCAGACTCAGCAGTACTTGTCCAATGACGGCGCGGAAAACCAAACAGTAGCTAGAAGACCTTCTTGCACAGCTGATGACACTTGGCATGAGTGTGTGTGTGTGTGTGTGTGTGTCAGTGAGTGAGTGAGTGAGTGTGTGAGCAGGACGCTGAGGGCTTGAACTTTTAAAGTGCCAGGGGCAGCCCCAGACGTGATGTCACAGGTGAGTAAGAGGGGGGACTGTGGACTGTGGCATGAATGGAGTAATATGATCTCTTCCTGCCTGGTCATCACCAAACAGATACTCCTCTCTCACACACACACACAAACGGACACATTGACCTGACAAAAGACATCTCTGTTTACACACACACACACACAGAAACACACACAGACACACACACACACACACACACACACACACACACAGGAGCTCTTGTGCTAATGACTTGGTGTGTTCGCAGACACAACAGATATAGACCCGACGGTCTATATTTGTATACAAGGGCACACAGAAGCTGATTAGCATGTGCTTGATGAGACTTTTTCTACGCATCCCCACAGACACACACACACACACACACACACACACACACACACACACACACACACCCTGCAGTGACAAAGGGCAGCAGCTGGTTGTAGTGTGTGTGACCCAAACCGACTCCCTCCTGTTGTGTGTGTGAGTGTGTGAGAGTGGCACTGTAATTACACACACATCTTCTCTCACACCTCCTCAGGCACAGGCACACACACACACACACACACACACACACACACACACACACAGGCCAGCCCAGCCCCCCGACACCTCATAGAGGAGGCTCACATTTCAGACACCACTGTCACTTTTAGCAAGAGTCCTGTCACCACACGCTCCAGTTAACTAACACACACACACACACACTTATAGAGTTGCCTCAACTCACCTTAAATACTCTTGCCTGTTTCACTCACATAACACAACACCACCACTTCCCATTTATAGGGGCATATATGATAAGATGAGATGAGAGATCAGCTTAAGAAAAGGTGATCACAAGGTCTTGACCTGGCTTTTTAAAACCACACTCTCTGTGTGCGTGTGTGTGTGTGCGTGTGTGTGTATGTGTGTGTGTGTGTGTGTGTGTGTGTGTGTGTGCGCGTATGTGAATTCACAGCATGGAGGATATAGTCTTTACTCCCACATGTGCGGATGCATTTATAGAGTATGGCACGTCTCTCTCACACAGACGGTGACACAGTCCTACATGGCATGAGGTGCTTTCCCCCGCAACACAAACTGATGACTCCGTTTTAGAGCTCCTGTCAGCTTAAACCCATTGAGGCTTCAAACCCCCCTCTCTCTCCCTCTGCTCACACACAAACACACCACACACACACACACATTCCCAGACATGTTTCGCCCCGTGGACTACAAAGGCTGTGTGTGTGTGTGTGTGTGTGTAAAGTCGGCGGGTGAGACGGGCTGTGTGCCACATCAGAGACGCTGCCTCCTCTTCTCCACCGCACTCCCCTTTCATCTCCCTCCTCCACCTAATCACCCCCTTCAGCCCCAACCGCACAGCACCGCCCTGCCCCACACCACCCGGCTCCACTCCGCTCCTCTACTCCACCTGAGCGTGCTCATTGTCTGCTCCAACCACACACGCCCCCACAGGGTGTTTACACCTGCTCAGCCAGACACCTGTCACATGGCGAGGACTGGAGAGAGATTTGCCCAACACGGCGTTACACAAATGACTCAGAACTTTCCAGGCTGTTGCAGATTAAATGAGACTGTTGAGAGATGGTGGCGTGTGTGTGTGTGTGTGTGTCTGAGTGTGTGTGTGTGTCTGAGTGTGTGTGTGTGTCTGAGAGAGAGAGTGTGTGTGTGTGTGTGTGTGTGTGTGTGTGTGTGTGTGTGTGTCTCTGTGTGTACATGTATGAGTGAGTGAGTGTGTGAGTAGGTAAGTGTTGGTCCATGCTGGCTCTGAGGAGTGGCCTCTAGTCTGTCCTGCTGGGGTGATGGGTGCAGGAGTTCCTGCGTTGCTCTGACTTCCTGGTCCTTCGTGCTGAGTCATACGTGGCTCACCTCACAAACTTCCTGCTGTGGAGAGCGCTGGAGTGAGTCACGGCTGACCCATGAAGCACTCTCGGCCTCCCTCATTCACTCTCACTATCACTCCATCTCTTTGTCTCTCTCTGTTGCTCTCTCACTCTAGGTTTACCTCACGACCTGCTCACATGCCCTCTCTACATCTCTCTCTCACACTCACACACACACACACACACACACACACACACACACACACACACACACACACACACACACACACACACACACACACACACAGACACACACACACAAAGTGTTGTTGTAAAATGCTCTCTGTTTGTTCCTGTGGGCTCCTTTAACCCCCCCCATCCCACCTCCAGCTCCTCCCTCCAGGATTATGAACCCAGAGAGACGAAGAGGGCTGTAGAGCTCAGGTGTAGTGGCCCCACCCAAACACCACCCCTACCACGCAAGGGAACTCGCAGAAGAGAGAGAGAGAGAGAGAGAGAGAGAGAGAGAGAGAAAAAGAGAGCGAGCACCATTCTTGATTCTAATTATAGAGCCTCAGCAGTAGCTCAGCTCAGGCAGGGCTTCGGTGACCAAGGCAACGGTGGAGCGAGCACAAAGACTTAAGAATGTGAAGTGACCACTTAGACGCGCAAGAGTTTTCACAGCAGTGTGTACCCTTGAGCTGGGATTGTTAGTCTGAATTCGCTTCCTCAGAATACATGAATACAACAAAATTCAAGGTTTAAACGTTGCACGTGTCGACAGATGAAGTAAGAATATTTCCCAAACACACAGTGAGTATTTATGGAGAATTTGAACAAAGTTCAACTTGACAAGGTGTATATGACACGGCATGAGGATTTCAGACTTTGGAAAGACTCAACATCGCGAAAGGTGAGCCGTTTGATCCGATCCTCATTAATAATCTTCATCAGTTTGGCTCCTGTCCCAGAGAGAGCACAGATAACCAGGTGTGACAGGTAGAAACCCAGAGCCTATCCAATCCTGACATCCGCTGTCTCACCGTGTGCGTGTGATAGATTATCTGACTCAAATAATGTCAGCACCTTGTGCAGTTCAACAAGGGCAAATTTAACACTTATTTTACAACACAGACCACAGCAACACATACACACAAATGCACCCACCCTCTCTCTCTCTCTCTCTCTCTCTCTCTCTCTCTCTCTCACCTTTCTCTCCCTCTCACACAACCACCCATCCATCCCCCGCCCCCCCAGACTCACACAAACAAACACACTCAGAAAGACAGACACACACACACACACAAACACACAGAGGAAAAATAAAACTGCATATAAATGAATGTGTACGCAGAAGTAGCCACCTTTTAGAACAAAGCCTTAAATGCTCTTCCTCATCCCATTTCTGCTGTATTTCTTGCTGCTAGAGCTGAAGGCTTCCACCACCTCACAGATCAGAGACACACACTGATTGGACTGTTTCATCTCTCAGGCTTTGTAGTCTCTCTCTCCCTCCCTCTCTCCATCTCTCTCTCTCTCTCTCTCCACCTCTAACTCTCCCTATCATCATTTCTCTCAGTCCAAACATCAACTCCCTTCTCCCGGTATTCTGCGCTGGCGGCATTTTGTGCTTTCGTGACATTAGAAAAAAAAAACGACGAGATTCGACTCAAACGTGTACAGCATGTCCATCTATTTTGGGCAAGGCGTGTGAATGAGCTGTGGGACTGTGCATGTTAAACAGCAGCTATCTGCAGCCCGCAGAGACCGGGCCGTGCAAACGCCCCCGCAGGAATAGGGATGACTGGCCTGCATCACGCAGCGTTCAACTCACACAGACCACGCAGGGCTCATAGACGAGCGCTACACCACGCCTGCAGCCATGTCGCCTTTGGAATTTACAACCTACTGTCCTTCGATGGCTGCAGCGCGCACACGCACGCACACACACACACACAAACGCACACACAAACACGCACGCACGCACACACGCACACACGCACAAGCTTACTGCAGCGTAACATGTCATGTTCCAGAAACATCTTGCTCCCTCTCTTGCGGCCCTGCCTCTACCATGGTAAACATAGTGCTCTCCAGAGAGCCTCGCAGAATACCAGAATACCTCTCACACAATCCTCCACCCCCACCTCTCCATGCTTCACACAAACCTGTGCTCAATCCAGCCAAGCCTCCAGGCACTGTACTACCCCGACACAGCGGCTGCTCCCCCAGTAACAGATACCCATTATACCCATTAGAATCACAGTCCTCGCAGGGTACCCACGGCTCCCTCCTCCGCGCCGGAGCAGAGCGTGGCTCTCTCGTTGGAGACGGGGAGCGACTGCGACGGCGAAGCCGCCTGATTGGCATGCGCGTGTTGCCGCTAATCTGTAAACAGAGGGGCGCGCGGTGACAGACAGGCTGGCGGAGGCCCATCAGGAGATCATGGGCTGACAGATCGGCTCATTAGGGGAGAGCTGGGCCCAGACTGGGCCTCTGTCATGTCTGCTGCTCTCAGATGAAAGAGATGGAGGGAGGGATAGAGAGAGAGAGAGGGAGAGGGAGAGGGAGAGAAAGGGGGATGACAAAGAATGAGAGACGGGATGGAACCAGGGAGAGGGACAAAGAGAAGGAGGGAGGAGAGAGGTATGAGAGA
>NW_027468598.1:9623591-9626091 GCF_046254945.1 Alosa pseudoharengus | reverse complement strand
TGTAGGACACTAACACAGTGGCACGGGCGTAGGGCACTAATGCAGGGCGTGCTGAAGCAGCAGTGCTGTACAGTAAGCAGAATGGGGCCGTCAGGTAGGACAGCGGGGCGGCACATTGGGCCAGATGGAGCGCAAAACACAAAACACAGCCAAACAGTACAGCAGGGGAGGGAGATAGAGAGAGAGAGAGAGAGACCGGGCCACTTAGTACACACACATACACAAACACACATACACACACTAGCGCGAGAGCGAGAGAGAGAGAGAGCGAGAGAGAGAGAGCGAGAGAGAGAGAGAGAGAGACACCGGGCCACTCAGTAAACACACACACACACAGAGAGAGAGAGAGAGAGCGAGAGAGAAAGAGAGAGAATGCTGAGATAGGGGGAAATAGTGAGGTAACCTTACTGTTTCCACAGAGTCAGGAAGGGGAAGGAAAGGGTTAATCCAGCAATGAGGAGGACTGGCTCTTTTAGTCAGGCTAAAATGGGCACTGGATGAGATCACCCAACACACACACACACACACACACACACACACACACACATACCAAGCACCACGGAAGCATAGGAGCAAGGCCTTGGTTTGACCTGCAGCTGCCCATGGCAACACTACATGACGGATGGGCTGTGACAGCTCTGATCGCGGAGAGGGGGGAGAGCACTTTATCCATCAACCCCTTCATCTGCCTGCACTGCACAGCCTTCAACACAATCACTCAGGTACACACACACACACACACAAACACACACACACACAGATATAAACAGTCAGACGCAAACATACAACACTAAGACTGATAATACATAATCCAGGATTTTCATCTAGGCACTCATCCTCTAAGCAGAATGGATAGAAAGTGATTTATATAGACTTAAATCCTGTGAGGCTGGTGTGTGTGTGTGTGTGTGTGTGTGTGTGTGTGTGTGTGTGTGTGTGTCTGTAAATGAGCATGCTTGCGTGTCTGCATGTGTAAATATATCCAATATCTCTATGTATTATATGTCTGTAAACATGTCTGAGAATCAGAATGAATGCTGCTTACATGGCTACACAAGCCTCATACCCCCAACTGCATACATGCCCTTCACTGCTTAACCTCAACAGATTAAGAAAAACCCCACCAAGCCTGGCATGGCGTGACTATATAGACAGTACACCATCACCCAGGTCACTGTTCACCCCCACTACTGCTACTGCTGCTACTGCTGTTGTTATAGCCACCACCACCACCACCTCCACCCCCTCAGCAAGCTGCCTAAGGGCCAGCCAGCTTGGGGATCCCCACATGCCTGGGAGGCTCCATTAGGGAAAGCCCAGTCCTCATCATCTCCATATTACTGACCCCTCCTCCCCTCTACTCTCCCCTCCGACTGGAGGTGTGGTGGGCGGTGGAGGGTCAGGAGCAGATGGCGAGGGAAGGCCCGATCGCCGGAGCTCACCAGTCAAACCAGGGGGACATAATCAATGCGACACCCCGCCGTGTGTTAGTTTAGTGAGCATGAGGACGCCTGGCTCACACACGCGCTCCCTTGGGAGGGGGACAGAGGGGGGGAGAGGTGAGGGGGGGGGGGGGTGCTATTAAGAGAAAGGTGGAGTGGGGGTAGGGTGTGAGTGTGTGTGTGTGTGTGTGTGTGTGTGTGTGTGTGTGTGTGTGTTTGTGAAAGTGAAACAAATTGACAGTGGCAGCTTCCTCCCGTCACACACACATAAAAAAACACATGTTCGGCAGCAACAGCCACTGATCCCCTCTTAGCAAGTGAATCAGTCAGTCAGTCAGCCTCCTGAGTCTTGAGCCTTTCCTAGAAGGTGTCACTCACGCGGGCCGAGCTCAGAGTGTTGCAGGGATACTGCGCTGGCCTCAGTGGCAACAGTGTCCAGGCAGCAGGGCTGCTCTGTGGCGGTGCGTGTGTTTAGGAAGTTACAGCATGACTGGGTCTATGGGTCACTGTGTTAGGATCAGATAACCAGAGCTGGACTCCCAAGTCACAGTGGCTGTCGGACACGCCATGCCTATGTGTATATGCATTTGTGTGTGTGTGTGTGTGTGTGTGTGTGTGTGTGTGTTTGTGAAAGTGAAACAAATTGACAGTGGCAGCTTCCTCCCGTCACACACACATAAAAAAACACATGTTCGGCAGCAACAGCCACTGATCCCCTCTTAGCAAGTGAATCAGTCAGTCAGTCAGCCTCCTGAGTCTTGAGCCTTTCCTAGAAGGTGTCACTCACGCGGGCCGAGCTCAGAGTGTTGCAGGGATACTGCGCTGGCCTCAGTGGCAACAGTGTCCAGGCAGCAGGGCTGCTCTGTGGCGGTGCGTGTGTTTAGGAAGTTACAGCATGACTGGGTCTATGGGTCACTGTGTTAGGATCAGATAACCAGAGCTGGACTCCCAAGTCACAGTGGCTGTCGGACACGCCATGCCTATGTGTATATGCATTTGTGTGTGTGTGTGTGTGTGTGTGTGTGGGGGGGGGGGGGTTGTAAGTGTATGTTTGCGTT
>NW_027468598.1:9536091-9618591 GCF_046254945.1 Alosa pseudoharengus | reverse complement strand
CACACACACACACACACAAACACACACAAATAGACAAGTACACGTACACACACACACACACTCACACACACACGCAGACACACACAGACACACACACACACACACAAATAGACAAATACAGACAAACAGACAAACACACACACACACACACACACACACACACACACACACACACACACACACACACACACACACACACACACACCTCCTGCCAGGCACTCAGTCCAAAGTAAACTAGATGAGGGACGGAACGCCTGCTGGTGAGCTCATCACTGAACCACTCCGCTCATATGATAACTATTAAAGCCATGGCCAGAGAGATAGGGGAGGAGAACATAGGGAGGGGGGCCAGAGGAGAGTGACACATATTACAGTGAACTCTCCCTCTGTGTACACCTGGCACCACATGGACTCTTCCCATACAGGCCATATAAGAATGTCTGACAGTGTGTGTGTGTGTGTGTGTGTGTGTGTGTATGTATGTATGGGTGTGTGAGGCAGCACTCCATCTCCCAGCTGTCTGTCTCCACCCACACCCTCCCGGCAGAGGAGGCAGCAGCAGCAGCAGCACACCCGCTGTCCCCATCAGTGGAGGCAGCAGCTAGCGCTAAATAATGCAGGCAGCTGAGGATGCCGGGGGCCCCCTCCTGAGCTGCTCCACCCTGGCACAGACGCACAGAGCCTGGGAGCAGGAGAAGGGGTAGGGGTAGGAGCAGGGGTAGGAGTAAGAGCAGAGGTAGGGGTAGGAGTAGGGGTAGGAGTAGTAGTAGGGGGAGGGGGAGGGAGAGGAAGCCAAAGACCAGGAGCTCTACTCAAGAGCAAGAGGAGCCCGTCTGACTCACTTTTACCGTCAGCACCATAAACCAACCACAGAGGGAAGTGGTCAATAAGATCCACGCCACGTCCTCATAGATCACAGAATGCTTCCACAAATATATGCACACACACACACCACACACACACACACACACACACACACACACACACACACACACACACACACACACACACACACACACACACACACACACACACACACACACACACACAGAGTATGCTGATAAGTGAATAGGAGCTTACCTGTATTTCTGTGTGGAGGGGGAGGGGGCAGTCGTCAGTGCCGAGCGAGAGGGCCTGCTGAGAGAGAAGGAGCAGAGAGTTGGTCTGAGGTCTGACAGCTGCAAGGGCTCCTGAGCAGAGCAGGGCCGGTCAGCCAGGCAGACGGCCCTTCACGCTCAGATACTCCCAGCCCTCCTTTTTGCCTATTTAGGGCTGCCTGGACATGGAAATGTCACAGAGGGAACTCGTCTGCTGGCTTCGTTTGCCTCAAGATATCCTGTCAGAATTACAGTTGGGTGACTTTTCATCAAAGAGGCCGAGATACTAACGAATTAAGATTTGACGGCTTTTGGTTACTAACAACTGGGACATCACTGACAACAATCAAATCTCTAAATCTTCTTTCCATGGCTTTAAATGGAGGAAATCCCCCCAAGTTTGAAACTGTGTGTGTGTGTGTGTGCGTGTGTATGTGTGTGTGTGTGTGTGTGTGTGCGCTTCTATGTGTGTGGTCACTAGTTATCGGAGCGTGTGGGTATAAACCAACAGCAAAGCTGTAAGAGGATGAGGAAGAGGGGATTGCAAGTGAGTGGGAAGAGGGAAACACAGCGATTTCCCCTTCAGCTGTGCAATCACTCGCACCTTGGTGTGACTTCAGATCTGTGGTCTGCAGGGGCCAAAAGACCTTTGGTATAGCACACACACACACACACACACACACACATACACACACACACACACAAACACACATACTCCCTCTCCAACCCCTAGCAGTCTCAAGCACACACAATCCCCAAAACCCAACGGTCAACCTACACACACACACACACCCGCCCTGCTCACAATAGCCGGCCATTACCTCACTGCATAGCAGCTGAGTGAGCGAGTGTGTTAAACCCTGACCCAGATGGATTCCCCCCCGTCCGCCTGACTGATTCCAGCAGACACCACCCTGCCTGCCCGCTCCCTCGCCGCCGCTCTCGTCTCGGGTCCCGCAGAGCTCCGTGGCCGGTAACGTTAGATCCCAGCGACGTGGCGTGGCCCAGCGCGGTGCGGTACGGCAGGGGCGGGCGTGCCGGAGGTGTTAATGAGCTCCAGGGGGCAGAGGCTGCCAGATTCTTTAGAAGGGGTTAAGCCCTGGTGATTACAGCTCAATGTTGGGTCACATTAGACCTGAGACACATTACACATCTTGACATCACCTCCAGCCAGAAAGCATGTCAGATGTAACAGCTAACCTTCCAGAGTGGCAGGGGGAAGCTAATTGTACGATTTACTCAGAACTGATCATAGTTTCAGGCACAGTGTTTCACCTGCTGTAGTGTAGGATTGTTGAAATAAGGAGAATAAATTAACTGTATCCAATACATTTCTTTATCTACTCCATGACTGATGCATGACGATGAAAGCATATCCTCTCACAAAGCAACACGCAGGCTATCAAAAGTGCAAAGCATGCATGCAAGAGTATTAAAAGCTCTCAGGCAGATCCAGAATACCATACTTAAAAGTTATACCTGGAGATATCAGCAGATTTTTGTAGATAACCATTTTGGAATTATAGCTGACATTTCACAAAATGCCTAAACTTAGAACTGGACCAACAACTTAGCAGTCTGATGGTGGCAGATGGCACCTGGTGGAGGGAAATCTGCTTTACACTTTTCTCTGTCACCTTTTAATCCACAACATAGAGGAAGGCATTTTTCCATCCGAAAACAGGCTAGTTCGGACCTCAGTTGTTACAAGGCATTCTTAGCCTCGTTGCTATAAGTTACAAACAAGGTTGGCAGGACTACAGGACTGACGGTCAGGGACATTCAGAGTAATTTCCCTGAAATCTTCATGCTTTCCTCAGTAATGCACTGGTTTGAATGGTGGCTGGGATTCAAAATGTCGAGGAACGTTCTGGGTCTGGTAGGCTATTACACAGACATAATACAAAATCTCTATTCCTCTGAATCTCGTCCTGAGTCTCCTCCTGGTCAGGCTGCCTAAAGGGACCATTTCCCCTTTTTAGGTTCCCCACCAAAGAATCTACAGAAACAATGTAGTTTCACCACCATCATTAACATAAAGCAGACAACAATTGTGTATGGTCACGCTTGTGGACTGGCTTTAATAAAGCGAAAGCCTGAATTAGACTGGCCTTTAATATTGCATGGGGGAATACAAGCATTAGCAGAAATGACTGAAAAGCCACTACGGTTAGATAAGCTAAGCCAAGCTAACCGCGGAGCAGCAAGAAAACACAGACGGCGAGATTCTTTGTGTGGTTTGATGATTACTATAAACAGGGCAGGGGGAGATCAAATGTTGTGTTTGGGGTAAAGGGATAACATTTCAGATAGTTAGTCTCCGTCTCATTCCTTCCTATCCACTGTGTCGGGTCTTTCTGATCCAACTGTACCAAAACACACTGGCCACCCTGAGGGACTTGAGTGACTAACTCAAGAGATGGAGAGAGGGGGAGACAGAAGAGGAGAAGAGGAGAAACATGGAGATATTTATAGTTGATAGTATTATAGTTGCTTCACTAGTCGGGCTGCCACTGACGACAGAGTCCCCTTGTCTTCTGAAGAGGCGAGAGAGAGAGAGAGAGAGAGAGAAATAAAATGATGGCACATGCAAACTGGAGGAAGAGGAGACCCAAGGGGAGGAGAGGAGGGATGCAGAAAGACAGCAAAATAACAAATGTAGAAGAGATGGAGACAAGAGAGTGGGTGAGAGAGAGTGTGTGTGTGAGAGAGAGAGAGAGAGAGAGAGAGAGAGAGAGAGAGAGAGAGAGAGAGAGAGAGAGAGAGCGCGCGAGTGGGAGAGAGAGTGATAAAGAGAAAGAGCGAGTGGAAGAGAGTGAGAGTGAGTGAGTGGGAGAGAGATTAGCTTTATGTGAGGCAGAGCAGACAGACTCGCTTCCACTCAGGAGACGCGTCCTGAGAGTCCACCTCGGAGATGCTGATGCAGGGCGACACGGGTTGCGTAATTTTCTTCCACCCCGAGTGAGTCCCTCACACAGCAGCACAGCAGGGGAGAGGCAGGAGAGCAGAGAGGAGCAGAGAAGAGAGGACAGGAGAAGAGAGGAGAGGAGAGAGGAGAGAGGAGAGGAGAGAAGAGGAGAGCACAGCAGAGGCCTGGGTGAGGCAGAGGATCACTGCATAGTCTACACCAAAGCAAAGCTCTGCAGGAATGGTGAGCATGAAAACAGCCCAACCAAGACAGTCACTGACAACAGAACAGAGGGCATCTAAGCAGCAGCACAGCATCCTGGAGATGTGCTGTGAGGATGCATCCATGTCCTGCTCTGACCAAATACATGATACTGCAGGGAACTGAACTACGCATCTTCATCAGTATACTGCATCTCCTATTATTCCCCATCACACACATGCAAATCAATTGTGCACCCATATATGCATTTTATGGCAGAAGCATGAGGGTGGTACTATCCTCCAAACATTGATTGACGTCTACAGGGTAATAGAGGGCTAAGAAGCCTGCATACCTCTGGAAAGGGTAGAAAAGAGGTGAAGGGCTGCAGGTCATTCTCACTGTGAGAGTTGCAGGGTAGATTTGGATAAGTAAGGAAAGCAGCTTAACTGCCAACTAACACACTTAAAAAAATACACAAGAATTCTCAAACACGGATCAGAACTGAGGGTCTTTCTGCACACTCTGGGTGTCTGCCACAGAAACACTCTGCCAGTCATTCACACAGAGCCCTCAGACATTAGCGTCTTAACTGTCACTAAAGACACAGCCAGAGAATCTCTCCCTGCAACCACATATCTCTCTATTCTGTCTCTGCCTTTTAAGTCTATTCTATGTATAATAATAGCCGCTGGCTCTTAGAGGGATACTGGAGAGCCCAAAGCATTCCTTTATAACAAGTTTAGATATCCTGATAGGAATTCCACCAAAAACAATATGGAGATTTCTAAAGTTGTTTTTACTGATAAAACCTACCCACTTACACATAGCCTCATAAAACCATAACAGCAATGGAGTGAAGGACAAAAAGACGACAATGAGTGTGTGTGTTAGATAGATAGAGAGAGAGAGAAAGATATATATATATATATATATATATAGAGAGAGAGAGAGAGAGAGAGAGAGAGAGACAGAGAGAGAGAGAGAGAGAGAGAGAGAGAGAGAGAGAATCACAGGACACAGAGAAGGTCCAAACCTTTCTTTATGTTACCACACCGAATATAAAACAGTGTGTGAGATAGAATGCCAGCCCCATCTGTAGCTCTCCACCCAGGTCGGGGCCCCAAGGCTGCTATAGAGTCCACACTACTCCTTGCGCCAAGTGCACATCTGGAGGGGGTGTGAGTGGGTGGGTGAGTAAGTAGTCCGGCTTTCTCTGCAACCTTGTTTGGTGATATCAGCATATGGTTGACTTATGGGTCTTGAGGGGCCACCTCAATACCAATATCCCACTCACCCACTAAATACCCGCCCCAGGGTAAACCATCAAGCGCTTCATCATGTCACCTCAGAGAGGGATGCTGCAACCAACATGAGATGTAGCCGGACTGGATGTCATGTGGAAACAGACAAGCCATATACTCAACTCAACTGAGCAACTTGCAAGAGGTGCTGCATAGGAACGCAAAGTGCCCTCAGAAAAAGGGACAACTTTGTTTCCTTATATGAAGGATAGACATCCACAAGAAACGTCTACACATCTAAAATAGATGATCATTGTCAAATAAAAGATCATTGTCAAATTATTTTGACAATCACATTTTTTTCAGACCTCCATTGGTTGGTAAATCTTCACATTATAAAGGTTAGGCTATAAAGGATGGACAAACTATAAGTCTAACGCCATTACAGACCCCTTATTGAACTTCCTCCTCATGTTTATGGTTAGCTTAGGAGACTAATCAATAAAATCACGTCATTTTTATTCAGATTAAAAAACATAAAAAATATCTGAAGCTCAAAGGTCAGCGACGCGGCGACGCGCCGTTTTAATTACTTGTACAGTGACCAGTAGACACCTGGCTTCAAACACAGGAGCATACTGTTGAAATTGTAAAACACTGCGTCGTTATATAAGTTAATACACACCAAGTTGGCACCACGGTCAAGCTGCCTAAATGACAGTTAGGCGCAACAATGCCGCATCCAATGCTTGTTTGCCACCTACTTCGTCTATTGCGGTGTCGGGGCATGTGTCTAGGCAGAGGATACTGCCATAAGTCTAATCAACTTAGCACAGCTCCCCAAGCCTCCCAAGTCGTTTATCTTCTTCCGACCGCAAAATGATAATTCAACAATTATAGCAATTCGCAACCTAAAAAGTGGGTGAAGGCTGGTGGTCTGTGTTGCTCATAGCGACAGACCACAGCCTTCCCGTAGTAGTAAATGACAACATATATTTAATGACAACATATGAGTTATTAACCAAATCCATTTTATTCTGGTGTATCTGCAATAATAGCCTACGTAGGCTATCGTTTTGCGCCGTTCCAGTGAGCTCAAAGCATGCTAATGTTGGTTATAATCCTTTAACTTCGGGACTTCGTCACGGGATGAATGTGGCATGCATGAGGTGTCATCCCATTTTTGAGAGGGGTGACAACCTACAGCAAGCGCACCCATTCTGCCGGGGCAGCGGCACACATTTAGCGAACAGGCATTCCATGGCAAAAGCGCGCATCAATAATTGTATGCGGTTAAGCAAGTTAGGGGCAGTTACTTCTGTAAATTTCATATAACCAAATCTGTGATAAATCGGATACATTACAGGCAGAAGGTAAATAGACAAGACATCTTATAAACCATTAATTACGCTTCGCCTAAACAGGTCTGCGCTGAGACAAAAGGTTTGCCTTACGAACATGAAAAGTAGCCTATAATTTTGTGTCCAGCCGTTTATTTCTTTACAGTGATATAAATGCAAAGTACAGAAGGACACAATCGAATGAATAAAAACAATGCACAAAATATGACCTATGGGTTGGAACCATGGTCCATAGGTTTTGGCGATGGTTTTATAACATCCGTGAGAAATCCTCACCAAAAAATAGTTCAGTGTCGATCAGACGCGGAGAACATATAATTCCCTATCAGACGCATGCATGATATCTACAGTCAGACAGACTACTTTAACACCGCCGTCACAAATAGACTACAGGGTGTCTTCACTGTAGGCGACTGGTCGGGAGAATACCTATCTGTCACCACCAAATAGGCATCCGCTTGTCTCACAATTAAACTCGACAAAATCAGCGATGAGTAGTAGGCCTATGTAATTTCATACTGATAAACATATTCTATAAGCTACAGTAACTAAACAGGTCTGATAAGATACAGCTCTCCTCACAGAGCATGGACATGCCCTATTCAATTCTATGCGGCTCGTGTGACAGTCTCCCGTTAAAATTCGAGAAGAGACAGTCGGGTCACTGGGTGCTATGTCGGAGACTGAGAAATGAACGAGTGTTCTCACGCGCTTACCTCTTGTCTTGTCCCCGTGGAAAAAAATCCCAGTTGAAATTCCCTTTCTAACGTTCATGCACGCATTCATTCGTTCTAGTTGCACTGCCCAGCTCTCCCTATTCTTTGCCACAAACTTAGCTATACCCCGCTATTGTGAGACGCAATCAAACATGCTACATAGCAACGCCCGCCCACTATGCAGAGTGCCAATGTGCCAATGGTCACCTCTGAATTCGGCCTCTCAACTATTGATGTGGACCACAGTCCGTCTCACCGGGAGGGCGGCTACCAGGTCGGGGAAGGCGGGTCCAAACCATATAAGATTTAATGAGTTAACAATTTCATTGCTGATCAGGCAGACATGGCTATAATGACGTTGTCTGAGTGACGTCAGTGACATATAGAGTGGCCATGACCAAAGTCATAGCCTCCAAAATATACAAGAAGTCTAGTCTAGGTTAAAAAAAATGCAAGTAAGGAAATGCAGTCCAAAGAAAAGCCTTTGGGGCATACCACTCAATCTATCTTGTATTCCGATGTATTCAGTCTAACATTAATCTGTATCAGTGTACTCAATTTACACAACCTACTAATACAGGCAGGAAAACTGTGGCACCTTATCTTTGGTATTTACCCAACCGGTGAATATCATTCACACACACACACACACACACACACACACACACACACACACACACACACACACACACACACACACACAAAACCAGGCCCATATAATTTAAGAGGAGTCTGCTGACCCCTGCTGGCTAAAAACGTTGCTGTGAAATAAATGTCTGGGGCGCATGGTGCCAGTAGCCTGCATTTAAGGCGTGTGCAAATAAAACTTTGCTAGACAATCGTGGGCGAAAAAGCGTAATGTGCATAATTAAAACGGTTGCACGTATCTCTTTATTTTTTACTGTAGCCTTCTTATCATAGGTGTGTTTTAGGCGTAGCAATACACAAATCAAAGTACCTTCATTGCCTTTAAAAGCCATGGCGGATTTGCCACATAGAAAAAAGAATGCTTCTCTGCAGAAGGAATGGATCATCTATGTTATCTTAGTGTACACAATAATAATCTACACTGTAATTTCGTATATATTTATATATTTTCAATCTCAAACAGAATGTAGCCTATGCGTTTTGTGCACTTCTGTGCAAAAAGTTCTGAGACTACCAATTACTACCGCCCCCCAGCACAAGATCCTGGGCCCCTGCATAGGCAGTCCTGATGGGCCCCCATGTTCCTCAACCCAGGTAAAATAAAATATATTCCAGTCTTTTCAAGGGCCCTCTCCCCTTGGGACCCTATAATCAGTAGTGGTTTTACCCCAAGTCCGATGCCCCTGCCGCTCCCCTTGACGTAGTCACCTTCTGCAGAACACCTGGTACCCCGTTCTTTAAGGTATCCACCATCCTTCAAGTTCAGTGTTCACTGGATCTCTTCCATGTGTCAAACTGGCACTCCTTCAGGTTGAATTTCATCTTGGGGGACAGGGAGCTTAATCTAAGGAGGAGTAGTGATGTGTTAGAATACTGTGTTAAAAATGTGCGCCTTTTTAAAGCGCTGAGCAGGTGCATTTTCAATGGAGCATCCAAATGTTGGTGCGCCAACGTTCAATTTGTTTGCGCCAAGTGTTCTCCCTCTTCAGACACCTCGGGTAGTAGAAAGGTTCCTTGACAATCTGACTTGCGAATGAGCTAAATTATGGACCTGAACTTGGCATTCCATAGAATTGTTGGGTGCAACCTGGGTGAACACGTTGAAGCGGGTGGCAGGCACGTTTTTTGGGTGGAATTTCTGAATGATCTGACCTGTTGTTATTTTAATAATGCACCCATGATAAATAGTGAAATGCTGCACCATTGACTTTAGATCAGGATTTTGTTGGTCTGTTGTGCAATCACCTTCACTGCCTCCAGATGGCAATGCATCAACAATGCGCCTGGACACACCTCATTTCAGAGAGACTTTTTTTTAAAGCCACAGAAAGGTCAAAAGTTGGAAACATGCATTCTCTTAAATTAACCATAATACATGGGTCATGTCTATGAGTCAAATAAAAATATTAATCAGGGATTGTTCTGATTACTCCCTCACCTGCCAAGATGGCCATACCCAAAGTTACTGGTGACAGCATGCAAACCCTGCAGCTGGTTCCATGTTTCTTTTGGAATGATGATGATAGATCATGTGGATGCTTGGGCCAATTATTTTCTATGCAGATATCCAGTGGAAACCCCCTGATTTAGCTGTGTGCAGCCTATTCAACTAAGACATATGGACCTAAAACTTAAATGTACAATGTGGTTCCATGCTAATGTCTTTGGTGTGTACAAATTACATATTGGAAACAAAATAATGGACCCTTAGTGGAGATCTGAGCTAAGGGGTCAAATATTATTGGGGCCATGCCCCACAAATCTGCTTCCAACCACAGAATATTTAAGAGTGTGGAAAGATGAATGTTGACTCAAAACGCAAATTTAAGCTTAGTTCAACTACGGTCAACTGTCTCTGTCTGAATCTGCCATTTAAGCTTAGTTCAACTACATGGTCAACTGTGTCTGTCTGAATCTGCCATCACAGTTGGTGCTGCTTTGTATTAGGCTCATTATCTGCTCAGGCAAACCCCAAGTTTAACAATGATTTGGTTGACACCTTTGAATCAGACGTGGATAACATGTTTTTTGTAATGATACAGCTGTGCATGTTTTTAAGGTCAGATTTGAGCATACAGCACTTAGAAGAACAAACTCTAAGGTTTCTGAACTGAAACAAAAAAGGGAACATTTTACATTGCAACAGGACAGAGATAAATCATATACAGCTCATGATTTGACTAAACATTTCCTTGCAAAACAGTTGTCAAGGGCACACCAAAATGATTGACGGGTTTGAATGCAGATGTTTATGCACAGGTTGATGAAAGCACAATATCTACTGCTGACATGACTGAAAATAACTCACAACAGCTTAAGGAGTGTGGACTGAGGCGCAGAGAGCAGATGATGATGTGGCCTGGTAGACGGAGGTGGTTTATACTTGTCCTGTAGAGATGCTAATGCTAGCACAGATGGAAGGACAGCAGAGAGGGATCAATGTTCAGCACAAAGGTTCCCTCATGCCAATACCTGTGTGTGTCATCCAAGAATGGACTGTCAGAAATACCAGCCTCAAATATGCAATGGTCAGTGGACCACAGCTGCAGCCACAGCCAAGTCAAGAGGTTCTAACCCCAGCAGAGAAAGACCAGCTGGAGGAGGAGAGGAGGAAGATGCTGTTCGGCTGGTTTGACCAGAGCGATGCCGTGTAAAAAGGCTAATGCTGCAGATGAGATCAGTGAGCCTGAGAGGCCGGTGGAGAAAGAGGCTCCGGAGCCCATGAGACATGAGACGATGGGAACAATGATCCTGCAGAGGGAAATTCTGAGCCGTGATGTTCTGTGATATTCACTAGTTGATGCCACTCTACTGATGAAGTGTAATGAGCAAGGGAAATGGCCTCCTACGGGCCAACTTGCCATAGCAGTTTCATAATTTTTGGCCAAATGGTTTGCCCTGGGGCTTTGAGCCTATCCCATTCAGGTTGAGTAAGCAGGGCTGGGAATTCAAACCTTAGAAACCTAATTCAGTGTCAAACATGGCCCTACAGCAACACCAACTACATCATGTATATTGGTCAAACATAAGTATGCTATCATGCTAATAGTTTTTAAAAAGCAGGAGAAGAAAAAATAGATATTTGCACTGGTGCAACAGTGGTGGACATAAGGTATGTACCGCACAGCGGTACATGATATGACCCAGCATGGTATCACCACCTGCTACGCAAAATAAATCAAGAACGCTTCCCAAGTCCTCTCTGCTCAGGTAACTCCATGTCAAACTTCCCAAGTCCTCTCTATACCACTCTGGTAACTCCATGTCAAACTTCCCAAGTCCTCTCTATACCACTCAGGTAACTCCATGTCAAACTTCCCAAGTCCTCTCTATACCACTCAGGTAACTCCATGTCAAACTTTCCAAGTCCTCTCTTCAGGTGACTCCATGTCAAACTTCCCAAGTCCTATATACCCTACTCAAGAACTCCATGTCAACTGCATGACTTCCTGAGTCCTCTCCATTCCCTATTCCCCCACTCAATGATTGCAATACAACATGTCTGAATGTGTTTGTTTGAACAAGTGCATGTGTATATGTGTTTGTTTGTGTGTGTGTGTGTGTGTGTTTGTCTGTCTGTCTGTACAAACTGATCTGCTTCACTAAGACATGTCTGCAACAATAGACAAAGTATAGGCTACATTGGTGACACTCAAATGCATGTCTGTATAGTGCACAAGAATACTTCTGCCATTATACAGTGGTCATATTACGCATGCCTTATGCCTATGTAGCAGGATGCAGCTGCCTGGCTCACGCTATGCTTAACTTGCTCTGCTCTGAGTGGCTCTGGGCAGTTAACTGTGAGCCAACCGCGATGGCCAAGCCCCTTTATAAACCGGGACTTTTCTTTGGACAAGTGACGTCACTGGCACGCAATGCATGTCTTGTTTACCTGTCCAGTGATCTGACGTCGGCCTTGGTTATCCGTTCCACCTTAGCGCCGCAGGTATGACTAGCTCCGTTTCTCCTTCCACCCATTTGACTTTATTATTATTTCGTGTTGTAGACTCCCCTGTGTTCCGGCAGCCCTTTCATATGGTCTAATCCATCAACGAACCTGAGTGCCTTGCTTGAATAAAATGATTAATTCTTTGGGTGCAAGTCCCATCGTGGCGTAGTCTGCTACTTGTCTGAGCCTATATGTGTGTATATACCTGGGTATGTGTGTGTGTGTGTGTATATACCTGGGTATGTGTCTGTGTGTGTGTATATACCTGGGTATGTGTGTGTGTGTATATACCTGGTTATGTGTGTGTGTATGTGTGTGTGTGTGTATGTATATATACCTGGGTGTGTGTGTGTGTGTATATACCTGGGTATGTGTGTGTGTATATACCTGGGTATGTGTGTATACTGGGTATGTGTGTGTGTGTGTGTGTATACCTGGGTATGTGTGTGTGTGTCTATATATACCCGGGTATGTGTGTGTGTCTGTATACCTGGGTATGTCTGTGTGTGTGTATATACCTGGGTATGTGTGTGTATATACCTGGGTATGTGTGTGTGTGTGAGAGAAAGAGAGAGAGAGAGAGAGAGAGAGAGAGAGCGGCTACATGCAAGCCAAGATTCATGTTTTCGGTGTCCTGAGAATCTTCGACCGAAAAAAACCCTATTAGGCTAAAAATCAATATGACAGCACTGCATAATATGACGGCGGTCATCATAATTATCCATCAATCTTGTAATTTGGTCAACTCGAGTTCACAAGATCGCCCTTGACAAATACCAATAAGTTGTTTGCTGCCCTCTACTGGTTCTAGTAGAGCTACCGAAGACTTCCGTGTGGAGAGCTCGCTCAACTCCCTCTCAGCTCGCGGTTCAAAAGAAGCACACGCATGCACTTTGATTAGAAGAGCGGGGCGGGCTCCTTGAAGTGAGTGGATCATAGAGAAGTTGCCTGGTCACCCCACTAAACGTGAGGCCAAAGGATAAAAAGCGCTAGTAGACTGACCGGAAACTAGTCCGTGTCTTTTGGAATGGCAGACCTCGGTGTTTCTCTGTTCCTGCTGGCAGGGACCGTGTTTCTGAGCGAAGTGACGAGGAGGACTGCAGTTAAACTGTTTGCCAAGTCGGATTATTGTCCATACGTGTTGGAAATCATTTCGACCTTCCAGCTATGCGCTTGCACACACGAGTTGAAACTACTAGCTGAAGTGGGCCGAGTAGATCTGCAGGTCGGGCTGACCCTCACGTATCTCATCACTGTGGTCCATGGGCTGACGTTCCACGGAGCCACCTGCAACCCCTCTGGCACCCTTGAAAGTGTCTACCGTAGGAGACTCACCGGTAGATGCGCAGTAGTGCTGATTGTGTGCCAGTTTCTTGCTGCCATGGTGGCACGCTGTGTTGTGCCATATGTATGGGCACTGGGGTTGTCAGATATGCACGCTAGGCACAAACTGTTCGGATTTAAATGCATCAGTCCGATTAATGCTCCGCTTTTGAAGGCTACTGCAGTTGAGCTGGGATGCGCTTTCGCCGTGCACTCTGCTGCTAAACGGATGCAAAAAGTCGACGACAAATACAAAATTCATCTAATAGCAGCTGTAATCACAATCGTGGTCTATGCAGGTTTGTTTCTCGGGATTAGACATTTGACCTTGTTTTGGCAGAGCCTAACTGTTATGTAAGAGTTTAAGTTATCACTTATGTGATAGTTTAAATCCCCATTTGAGTCCGTGTCAATACAACCAAACCATTGCTAGTTCATAATCTCTAAATGTGCATTGCAGTAACTCTAATCAGTGCTGTTTGTTTTGTAGGAGGGAGTATCACAGGAGCAGTGTTCAACCCAGCACTGGCGTTTTCAACACAGTTTCCATGCAGCGGGAACACCTTTACTGAGTACTCATTGGTATACTGGTTGGGGCCAGTGTTAGGTAGGGCACATTCTTGGTACAACGATCGTGTTTAATGCCTGTAGGCGGTGTGGTATTTTAGCACTGACCTAATTAATCACAAACATTTTAAGTACATGCAAAGCCCATTACAATGCTAGAGATAGTGCAGCATGCCACTTGCCTTCATAAACTTAATACAATGAGCACAACTTGTCCATTCAAATAGAAACACCCAAAATAATATTGGCAGTAGTAGCAGCTTGAGACTATGTTGTGATAATGTGGAACTGATTCCATGCATGCAGTCGTGTACAAAGTGAGGTACAATGTATCACCAACATTCTAGTCTGTCAGTTATGAAAGACTGACACTTAACCTTAAGGGGAATGAGCCGAGTGGCCGAAGCGGAGGGAAACATGGTGTCTTCTTACTCCACATTCATGATTTTTTTCCATGCACAGGCTAAGGAACCCTCTCTCCCATCTCTCTGTCCACAGGCATGGCCGGCTCAGTGCTGCTATTCGACAAAATTATCCCGGTGGTATCTGGGAAGAGCACATACCACGATGACCTGCACCCCAATGGCTTCCAGGAGAAGAAGAAGAACTGAGCTCCAAACTGGACATCTCTCCACTGTTGGACCCAGCAGTGGATTACTGTACACATCTCCTAAGCATCCGTGAGCTCACTTAGTCAATAATTATAGCGCACAGTGTAGGCCTAATCAATGGGAGTAGATGTTTTAGTGTGTTAACTGACATGTACCTCATCAACACCATTTTTTCACTTTTATAACTTTTTTGAGCCAAACCATGTTTATGTGAATATAGGTTGAGAAGTAGTGTTGAGATATCATGGCTATTGTAATTTGTTTAATTGAACAATAGAGCTTGATAGCGTAAAAATATCACAGGGTATAACATCATAACTGGAAGAAGTTATCATCTTTAGGCTTGTAATGGCACAAGCAGCTGCTATGTTCATTTAGAGAAGACAAGCCTCACTGAAATGAGAGATTTTGACCTACAGAGACTGTGCAAACATAGTTCTGTTTTATTTCATTTTATGTTATGTCTCAATGTTTTGTCAGTGTCCTCTTACAATGGTTAAGTTATCTATTACCGTTCTTGTTCTTCATCATGTAACTCTTAAGTTGAAACATTCCCTTTTAAAGAAGCACATGAGGACTAGCTGGATAAGTATGTTATATAATGAGGATTTTTACATTTGATGAGTGTGTGACGTTTAAGCAGTTTTTCTTGGTGCCTTTGGAACTTTAGCAAGGAGTCTCGGGGCAAGCTGATCCTCCTCGAGCCTGACCATTAGTAAACAATACCATGGCAAACCATTAGTGTGCCATATACAGTTAACCGTTTAAGCCAAAGATGGTGAACTTGTCTTTTAGGCAAGCAGAGGCTCGGCCACTCAAATACTGCACATGTCATACGTGATACTAATCAATTTTAAATGTGGTTGTTGGTCTTCCACTGAAATCGGTTGTTATCAACCAATTACAGCATTTATAACAATGTAAGACATTGTAATAAATCAGTTCATTTTGTTATAGTGTTGAGTATGAAAAATGTATTTTATGCGATTCTAATAGTATTATAATAGACATTTGATTGTTTATGTATGCTTTGCTCCAGGAAGACAGACTGCAATTAATATTTTAAATGGCTCTACTTGAGAGAGAAGTGTCAAAAGCAGTTTATTATCCATAGCAGGCCCAGCCGATCTTGAAGTCCATGTGAAGTAGCAGGTGTCCTATACAGGGTATACGAGACAGAAACATGTGTTACCAGTTGCCAATTTTTGCCAACACTTTTCGCTAGTTAAGGTGAAGGTGCAAGATTGGGACAATTTCTTTGAACTTTCTGATATGAAAATAAGGAACTTGGGGGGGTGGATCTCACTCCCAGACGCCTAAAGAGGTGCTGTTTCGCGGGATCGAGTCCGGGCGTGTGTGGGCTGAACAGCGCAGGTTCCAAACAACGCAGGTTACAATAGCAAGTCCAATATGTTTAGGGAAAAAAATGTTGTCACTAAAATTAATGAATAATTGTGATAAAAAATTGTATATTGATCAAAATAATTGTGTTTATTACTTTGGCCGTAATCGGGCAGCTGTTTTAACTATTATATTATTTAACATCATGTTTTGCATTTTCATGCACTGGTTAATCCTTGGAATTGCATTTCTAGTTTGAGTAGGCCTATTACTGCTCGGGACATTTCTCCTCCACATAAAATTAGAGAAAAACTTTCAGCGACTGAAACAAACTGTCTCTACACAGGAAACCACTGGTGTAACTGCTGTGTCTCCTACCTACTCTGGCTGACTGACTGACGAATGTCACGTATATGCTTTTGGTTTGCATGTATCCTGTAGCCCCATAAAGTGTAAGCTACAGATCTTGTGGTCCCTGCGTCAATTACCTACTCTGGCTGACTGTCTCGACCAATGTCACGTATATGCTTTTGGTTTGCACGTAGCTGAAAGTACATTCAAATATGCTACAGATGTCACGTACATCATTCTCAGAAACTGTTTAAATGTGAGTACAGTGACATTGTCATCTCTCATATGGCTCTTGTGCTGCTGCCTGTCTAACCACAAGTGATATCTCAGGAAGTGGGATATCTATCAAGCAAGAATGAGTCAGTACTGCTTACATGAAAAATAATTAAGAATAATTCAAAGGTAACGTTATACAATGGACAAGGAGTCGGCATTCATTCATACATCCATGTCCACATTTGTATCAGAAGACATTTACTTTTCCATTGGTAGAGACTCAGACAGGGCCTACTGAGTTTTCACACACTTCTCTGAAAAGTTTAAGCCTTCTGCTAGATATCCCATCATGTGATGACTGAGACCTATTGCATACCAAGCACACAGTCCCTTGTCTGCTGTAATCAGTATACTCAGTTCCAAAACTCGCCACACTTATCTAGTTAATTTTACCTTTGCAACTGTGAGAAATCTCTAGCAGTTCACTGCTTCTTTTGAGGCATATGCTAATGGATTTATGCTTTATAACTTTATAACAGACTGCATCCTTCTAAGTTGGTTTTATTGACCAATCAAATTCACTTTACATTTGCACCGTGCACTTTAAGTTGCTTTTTGGAGTGGACTTTACTCCAAGGTCTGGAGTGTTTTCTCTTGTGCAAGTCTTCAGTTGAAAAGGAGAAACATGAGAAGTCAGGGCAAAAGGTGGCAGCTACTACAGTATGGTGAACCCACTGCAAAACATGCATGTACACAAGCTAATGTCTTGATGTGACTAAAACTACTTGCTGGTTTGGCATTTGTGAATAATTTTTAAACAGGTACCGAGGAGAGTGTTAAAAGTTTGCGAACCCTGCAAATATGGTTATCATAATAGCCCATGGCACCTCCTTAAGCTGCAAATACTTCAAACAATGTAGCAGAACTGTATTCAGGCCTTCAGGTATCTTGTTGCATGATCCATTCTCAGCCCAGATTTAACTCCACCACTGATGGCTTGTTTCTTTCAAGAATTTATTGACAGGCCTGACCGGAAGCATTCAAACAAAACAACTAAGGAATGGCAGGAGAAAAACAAGATCCTAAATCTGGTTCTGCTAGATGCGGACAATACTCTCAAAGCAGATACAAGGGAATGATTCATTGCTATAGAAGACATTTGGTTTCTTTCTTTTCAAATCAACCACTTTTGGTAAATAAATTAGTATCTGTAATGTTCGCAAACGTTCAAACAGCGCCGCATTTTGTTTCTAATGTTGCATTTACAAAAAGTAACAAGTGTGTGTATGAGTGTGCCTCAGTTGTAAAAGATGTAACATCAATCTTCTAGTTCACCAAAACCCACAGCAATTGCTAATGCTCTCCAGATAGCAGTCTACAAACAGAGAGGGTAAACGAGTTGAAAGGACCCTTAAATGCATACAAAGCTTCTTCAACAGCTATACAGATTACTACCACCAATATAAAACATGAGTGGCTCTCGACCACATTCATTTTGTCAAAGTAACTCTGAGAAGAAAAAATGCTGGAGACTCCAGATATAAGAGTTGCTGGAGTAGACAGAAGTAGAGAAGAGTACACACAACACCGGTCAGTGGACATACATAGTTTCATCAGTTTCTCGATCACCTTCATAGTAAGTATTTTATATATATATATATATATAGCACATTTTTATGCACAGAGTGCAACCCACCCTGATACTAGGTGAACATGTCATGTTAATTTTGCCAACAGAGAAAGCCCAGTCTTGGTGTAACACCAATGTAATCTGTGAAGAGATTAACTATTGCTAATACCTGACACTAGCTTGCAAAACACCAAATCACACTAAAAACCAAGCCCATCACATGACAATCACTGTCTTCTACTGGAGGCTGTAATCTCTAATTAGTGGTAATCCTTTCAGGGACAGAAATAACACACTCTCCCACTGTTTGTGACAGTGCCTAGGTCCTGGGTACCCAGACATTTTCACAGACATTTCAAATGTCCATGACTCATTAAGGTCCCTTAATAACCCACACCTACACAAAATTATATTCATTACTCAAAAGTTTTGGCCAAATTATTTGGGGCTAATAAACATATTTTCCATTCATTTTCTCATAGGCTATGCATGCTATATCTGCTGAATTCACAATTTCACAATGGAAGAACAATGGAGAACAATTAACTTCATTTTTCATTGGACAAAATTGAATTTAATGACTTTTCCCAGAACTTTAAAGCAGCACTAAAGAAGATTTGCTCTCGGGGTCCCCTTACAGTTGAGAAGCGCAATAATAAATTAATTAAATGTGCATCTTTGCAACAAACTATCAACAAAACGCCGATAGAGCTTCGAATTCCTATTTATATTTTGGAGGGGGTGTAATGTTCCTACCCGAACAGCAATTTATGGCTATTTTATAAGCGATATGACTTGCTCAGAGTTCGGCAGAAGTGCCATTCACTCTATTAAGACTTTATGTGCCATCAAAATGATGTAAAAATGAAGTAACCATTTGGAATTGATGACACTAGCATAAAAAAGCCTCTCTTTGGCAGTACACTCATTTTGAATACTCCATAAAATAAATCATCACAATAATCATACAACTATTACTACATATGGACTGAGACTCTAGTCTTAACAGTAGTAAAAAACCATGACAAAGAATGACTTTAATGTTGACCAGAGTTTATGCCATTGCCACTCTAAAAAGCATATTTATGTGGCATTTGAAACAGAACCTTCCCATTCTGACACAGGAGAGGTGGTCACAGAGTTGTAGTCCAAAGAGGACGACTCATAAATGATTAACCTTTGCACTGCACTACTCGTAAGGAGAAGGGCAGCCAAGGGTAGTCCAGAGTCCAATTCCACCACCACTGAGGACACAACCAGACACAGCACCACTGGGACCAGACATCAGAGGAGAACGAGGCCTGAAGGGGAAAAGGCTGGGCAGACCTCTGGTGCATTGGACTGTGCCTTATAAATTAAGAATGCCATGATGCTACTGCTTTGCAGATATGCGATAAGTCTGCTGGTTTAAAGTTTTCTGGGATTCTTAAGTTGGAAGCATTTTTAAACACTGAACAAACAGAACCCCCCACACACTAGTACTTAGTACAAAAAAAAACGATTTATTCTTATAACAGCTTATACAAATACATGAATACCGCTTCTCAATTTGGATAGAAATACAAAAACAACACAGACACTGAACACAAAGGGTGTGACGCCAGGAGACCGGGAATGTGAAACCATGGTGACGGGAGGGGTACAGTTAGACTGGGAGCCGAGAGCGCTCCCTGAGGAAGTGCTGTGGGTAAGAGCATCGGGATGGGCACTCCCGTTTTCAACTACAAGAGCCCTTAAGTGCCTCCATCGGCTGAATCACGGTCCGTCTGGAAGACAACGGAAATGGCAGATTAATGTTGGGTGCAGCGCTAACTAAATTAATTTCTCTAAAAATCTAATTTAAGCCCTCCTCACAACACGGTGCTATTTTATTATTGGTAACTTGCTGCAAGTTGACTAGGGTTAGGAGTCCGAGTAAGAATCGACTACTGAAAGAAAAGCTGCTGATCTAAAGAAAGAAAGACTGAAACTCGTCAGGTGATGTAACTGCTTACCAGTGATCTACGTCAGCATCATCAAACTGTCCAGCCACGGCTGAACTGGAGTCCACCTCCATACCATCTGAAACACACAAAGCAAAAGCCATTTTTACAGATGCACACTCAAAGACGCTAAACTCAACTCACACTCTCTCCCTGGCTACATCACCAACCAAAGCCACTTGTGTACAATACACTGCCCTGTATCAGGGCATCTGTTGCTGTGGGCAGCTGGTCTCATTAATGCAGTAAACAGCAGAGGCAGGAAGAGACTGATGTGCATCACCGTCTAATCCAGTCCAACGCCACCGGGGCCAGAGAGAGGGGCCAGGGAAGGAGGGAAAAGGATTGGCAACTGATATCTTCCAGAGAGGGAGGGGCCGGGGAAGGAGGGAGAACGGGAAAGAGATACGGTGTCACCAGCCGCAGGAAAGCAGCTCTGGTGAAACAGCAGCTGGGTTTCAAATTCAAACGCAGACCATCATCTACAAAAGCTCACAAATTCTTTGTACTCTGGTTTTGGAAACAACAAAACAAAACAAAGCAAAACAAAATAACTGCTTTGCATTACAAAGAAGTAAAAAAAGTAAAAAAAATGTCTTCATGTTTGCTTTTATGTTCCATTTTTCTTTTCTTTTTTTTTCTTTCCTGTTTCTTTTCTTTCTTTTGCTTTCTGACAGAGTCTTCATGACATCCCAATCTGTCCAAAACTCTTGAGTCAGCAACTCTGTTGTGCTCTGGGGTGATGCACAAGGGCCAGCTAAATGCCACAAATAGAAGCACATGTGTCCACACACATTAACACATGCAATTGACATGCACAAGCAGACTGACGGGGGCTCCTTCTCTCTTGACTGAAGCCTCTTGTCCTTAAAGATGTAGCCCAGGGTTTGGTTTAGCAAAGGGCTGTTGGTATATGTGCTCAATAGCCAATCAAATCATTGACGACATGAAATATTCCGCATCAATGCAGGAACATTTAATGATGCATTTTGTTAACATCATAACTAAATTATACATATGCCAAAATAATAAATGTAAACAACCAATTCAAACAAAATGTCCCTACGACATATGATTGTAATGATGAAAGAAAAGAAACAACAGTAATAGCCACCGTGTTGGTTGGCTGGAATTGTTTATGGCTCAGTCCAAGCCACTTTGTTTCCCATTCACAGGATTTGGTATTAACAGCAGCGCTTTTTTTTTTTTTAAAGTGTGTGAAATTAGAATTGTGGACTGACTGCACCATTAAAGCTCCTTCTCTTTAAATTTCAACATGACTCCCTAGCGCCATCTAGAGTTCAGGTATTTATGTTTATAAGTATAAGTATATACCGGTATATACTTTTTTGATCCCATGAGGGAAATTTGGTCTCTGTATTTATCCCAATCTGTGAATTAGTGAAACACACTCAGCACACAGTGAACACACAGTGAGGTGAAGCACACACTAATCCCGGCGCAGCTGCCTGCAACAACAGCGGCGCTCGGGGAGCAGTGAGGGGTTAGGTGCCTTGCTCAAGGGCACTTCAGCCGTTCCTACTGGTCGGGGTTTGAACTGGCAACCCTCCGGTTACAAGTCCGAGGCGCTAACCAGTAGGCCACGGCTGCCCCATACGGTTTATGGTATGTAGTACACTTTTGTACAGAGTGAGTTACAAAGACATTAATAAACATTACATTACCATTTGAATGAACAGTTTATAGTAAAAATCAAAAGGCTAAAAGTATAATATTAATAGAAAAACAGAATAACAATAATCATACACAAACTGCGACTCTAAGGAAAAAAGATAAGTCTTTAGACTCTTGAAGAGGGGGGTTGTATAGAGCTGGATTAAAACTCCAAATTCTCTAGTTCATCATGTCTCAAACTTTTCTCTCACAGTCAATGCCTTTCAGTTATACAACATGACTGCTAATGGTGGACAACTTCTTGCTCATTCTGAATGCAATAGTGTGACTGGTTGTTAGTTGCAACATTCCTTGACCAATGTAAATGGCATCAAGAAAGATGGACAAAAGTGCATATCAGTGTTATCAGTCAGTTAGGTTTAGACATCATGAAATTAATTGTTAATTGTTGCTAACAAAACAAAAGCCCTTCAATATGGATTTTTCTTGAAACACACCTGGGTAGCCCTCACGGCACACAGTTAGGGAAACACTGCTGTTCTAGTTAACAGAAATAACACTAGACATCAGTCCCCTGGTCTTACCCTCAAACTCGGCTGAAGGTTCGTCGGTCCTAACGCCGGCCATGTGGAACTGCTGGGCCACAGAGTTAGCCAGCATCCCCTCCAGCCGCTCCAGAGTGGCCTGGCCCTCGGCCGTCAGGTTGGACAGACCCTCCTCATAGGTGTAGAATGTGGGCACATCCCCCTGGCCTTGCTCTGCAGAATTCAGGTTGATTTAAATTGAATGGGGAACTTAAGAGTTCATATAATGGTCAAGTCACACTACCTCTTAGCTCATGTCACAAACAAAACTAGCATGCTACCCTTCTGGAAGGATATTCCAAAGAGCCAATCTTCTCAACTGAAATTTATTCATAATGAATTAAGACTGTTGAAATACTGTTCATAATATTCACTGGGATGGAATATTATTCAATTTCTTTGCAGGAATACTGACTTAACTTTGGCAAGTCTCATTAGTCTAGAGGCCATAACCACGTATTCAACATTGCCCTCAATTTTATCTTCACTCCAACATATTGCTCAAAGAAATGACAATACAGTGAAAAACTGAATGGAGGTTTAGGAGGGTTGCAAAGGGCACAAGTGAACATCTGACCCCCATCCCCACCCTTACTGGCTGGGTCCCTGCCATGCCCTGGGCCTTTTGAAGGTTGGGTGCACCAGTGTAAAAGGAAAGCGTCCAACCAAGGGTCAAATCACCTCCCTCTTAACACTATTAATAGTAGTAATAGCAGCAAGTGTCTTATGCAGGAGAAGAAACATTAAAATAAGGATCAGGCTGACCTTAAATAATAATTAAAAGAAAAACTGGCTAGGACAGCATTAGGGCAGAAGGTCCAATGAAGGCTTACCTAAATTTCTTCTGACTTCAGATTCTGGAACAGAAAACACACCTGGATAAGTCTCGAAAACTGATTTCTGGAGTACACCCAAGGGCTAAGCCTATGGGGTGCTTTACTGTCAACAAAATGCCAACAGATGGTTTGGGAATGAAAAAGGGTTACCAAAATAAAGTAACCTTTTGGTATTGATGTATGATTAGTATGTTTACAAGGCTGGCAGGTCTTCGCTATAATCAAAGCCAGTGCATGGCTGAATATCCTTTTAGTAATCATTATCTTTATAACAGTGCAGATCATAGACCACAATGACAGAACAGCTTGGTAGTTAATTTCCAAAACTGTTTTGAAGCAATAATTATGTATACTATCAGAGGAATTGATAATATATGAGTCACATGGTAGTTGAGAGGGACAGGGACTTGTATCTCTCATTTATCCACCAAAAGCAAGAAAATAAACATTCATCGAACAAACCTCCATCAGAGGAAACAACTTTTCACCATGTTATATAGAAAGCATAAATTACTGAGAATGAATATGGACTGATATTTTAATGAGAAAGTCAACAGCTTCCCCTGGTGTCGATTAGGAGTAAGTTCAACTAAAATGTATGAGACAGGGCACACTCATTAAATCTGGAAAATTTGCTGATTTCTGAACACATTAGTCAATCGAAATAAATCGCTCCCATCCATGCTCATGAGGGAACTTGTTAATTGGCTGGATTATTATATAGCTCTATTTTAGCCCCATTGGATCACATGGATTTGCTGAGGCAGGACAATGCACACACATTAGAAATTATGATAAAACCCTACTAGCCATTTTATGTTAATGTTACTTAGCAGACTGAATTTGCCAGGTCAGACACCAAGAAGTGCCCCCTGAGCTCATGCTGTGTACGGCTTCCTGAACACTCACCTGCCTCCTCCACATCATACTCCTGGCCCTCAAAGTCATCATCAGAGTCCTCATCCTCTGGGTCTGGGTGTAGGGCCTGACACTCACACATGGCAGAGAACATGGGCTCCACTATACAAAAAAGACATGAGAAAAAAACATCCTATAGTTTTTCAACAATGTTTTCATAGACAATAATTCAACAGCCATTTAAACGGCAACATGTGCTGTGATGTATAGCCAACATCTTTGGCGGGACACATAAAAACCAGGACTTGTGTATAGTTTGGTACTCACATGCGGCCGTATCGCTGGGAACAAATCGGATCTCTGTGATAGCTGTGGTACTGTCGCTATCGCTCTCGCTATCTTCATTCTCCTCCTGAGCAGGCTCTGGCATCTCGGCTTCGTTATCATCTGAGGGAACAAGATGTAGGTCCAAACGACGTCCAGACAGATATGAAGCAAGGCCCTTATGGAACTAGCATGGTGATGCAAAATGCACATACAGAAGTCGATGCCAATCGCACCTTGAGCTCCAACAAACAAAACAAGTAAGGTAATTATTAATTTACTCAAGTAAGGTACGTTATTAGCTATGGTATCTCACCACTCAATTTGCCGTTGACCATAACATACAGGTGCTCTTGTGGATAGGCGCTCGGGTCGCGGGAGATAGCATGGAGGCTGATCGACGGGTATTCCAATGAAAACCCCATTCCAGATCCATCAAACCAAAAAAGACGCCTGCCATGGGTAAGAAAGTGTGTTCAAGGATTATACCGCAGAAACGTACAGGGAAATGTCGAATCTGTCAGCTAGCATCTCGCTAGCTAATAAACGGAGCGCAGCAATTAGTTTACTTCTATTTTCGTTTGTGTCGCCATTTGTTTTCTGTGAACTTATCTAGCAATTAACTTTCAACAATATTCTCAAGATACTCTTAATCTTAGAGTAAAGTTATGCTAGTGAAAGATGTTCAACTTACGCCTCAGCGACGTAAAGAGTTCCTGATCCAAGTCCTTTCCCGTCCAAAACTGCGGTGGTTTCGGCTTGTTCGTGCCGGACTCCTTCACTTGGAGGAGGAACGCTTTTCAACACCACCATTCTTTGAGGGGTAACTTGGGTGACCAATCTAAACAATTACTGTTTGCTTGCTAGTGTGAAACACTTTCAAGTATCGTTAACTAGTTCACACAACTGATAGCTAGCTAGCGACGTATCAAAACTGACCTATTTTGTCAGGCTAAGCTGGCTAATTTACTCATGCAACCAGTCACAGACGCCAGCGAACAACAAATGAGGAATCATGCAAGTGTGCAGCGGTGCACAGCCATACAATTACGAATTTTCCCTCCGATGATAAAGTGATGTATGCGAAATCTCAATTCAGCATGTTCTGGACACCACATCGGCAGGTAGATGGCTAACAAACATCACACCCACGAACGAACAGGCACGCTTTCGCGTCGCGTTTACCAACCAGATGTCCTCGCGCCAAGAGGCAAGAGCGCACTTCTGTTAGAACGGACTAAAATGCTGCTGCCATCTTCTGGTCGGGGGAGCGACGCTATGTATGTTGCAACAATTGACACTATTCTGTTTCTAGAGTTGCGGGAAATCCTTCTTCCATCACTAAAAATAAAATTGAAAACATGTCGGTATAAACACATTAGTCTTCTCACCCCAACTGCTTTATCCCCCTAACTGATAAAGACTGGTGACTGGGAAATACAGCCCATGTTTCATACAGAATACTGTAAAGTTTCACCACACAGTATCAGACACCACTTACAAACATAGAAATGAAATGCTATCGTGAAGGTACCAGGATTTAATAATAATAATAAAAAACATCTATGTTACATAATTTATTGTAACTACACACACTATAGAGATGGACTTGAGTTTTTTTTTTTTGTTCATTTTGTTTTATTAGTCTGAACTGGACTGGAGTTTAACTAAACATGTTGAGAAGCATGAGGAACTGAACTAAATCAGATACCACATTAGCTAACAGCAGACAAAGGCAACCATTATGATGTGTTCTAAATGAACTTGCGGCCAGAGATTTGAATGAGGCAGGTTTTGCACTGAATAGCATTTCAAAGATAAACCTTCCAGAACATGGTGGAACAATCCAGGGGTGAAAGGGCACAACAAAGCTTTGAACCAAAACACATTTTTGAAATTGTAGTGACAACTGTCTGTGGCATCATGACACTGAAGGTGCTTAGATGAAAGTGCATTACAGATTCAGTTACTGTACTTTTCTCCCAAATTGTTCTGTCACACACATTGAACACACACCTCAAATCTGAAAAAAACTCTTCTAGAGTTCAGAGACCAAGGTGTTTCTTGATTAACAGGACCTGTTTAAGTTCACATACTTCTGTGTTGTGACACTAAGGCTTTTGTAACAATGTCATAATTGCACTGTCCAAGCATACTAAATGCATGGTGAATTTTAAAAGCAAATTTAACTGCTTTAAACCACATGGGAGCAGCTTGGTGGAATGGAAACGCAGTAGTTGCAACTTTCAGTTAGATTACATTTGTTTTGTATAAAATTTTTACCAAACTAAATTATGTCCTTAAACAAGTAATTTTTTTTTTTTTATCTAAAATATGCCAATAACTCCACCATACTGGTGTGCTACAGGCCTGATGTGACTATGCCAATCCTTTCCTAATACAAATCAAGACCGGACCAATGAGAATTCAGCTGTAAGTGATCATCTGAATGTAATTTTTATACTGGGACCTCTGTGCATTCTATAGTCTTCAGCTTCCACCACATCCATATTCCTCTCATATAAAATATAATTTTTTTTACAAGGACAGACACAAAAAATAACTTCCAAGAACATAAGTTTCTGATGAATACATTACAGAACAAGCTGAATATATACAGCATATCTACACTGGTCAGAGGCGGCCTCTGTTACACAGACGATAAAATGACTGGCCTTACATTTAACGAAGTGCTTTCACATGTGGGGAAGGGCCACTTATTGTTTTCATGTCCACAGAAGTCCAGACACTACAACTGCTTGTCTGAAAGTTCATGCTTTATGGTATGTAGCGGGGGACCGGTGAGCACTCATACAGCACTTTCACACAAACAACACACAAGTTAGCACGCATCTAGTGACAGAGTTATCAGTAGATTCATGGTTTGGTCCATAGACAGCTAAAAACCAGGTGAACTGATGGCAACAGACGTGGTACACCCAGTTAAGTTTTAAAAAGGCTGGAAGTCGGTGAAAGGCAAAAAAGAGAAAACATGGATGAACACACTGGGCGGACCTGTCACAATGCCTGTTCACTGTTGAAAACGAAGTGCACAATGTCGGTGACCCCGTAGAGGTCATCCTCTTCGTCCTGAGTGGAGGGCCTCTGTGAGGCCAGGCCGTTGTGCCGGCTCGGGCCATTGTTTTTGGATGCCAGACGGCCACCACCTCCACTCTTAGGTCCAGCGGTGGCTCTGTGTCTGCTAGGTGACAACGTGCTGCTGGCGTCTGTCACAACACTGGGTGTTTTTTTCACCTCAGGCTCGTCTTCCTCCTCCTCTTCCTCTTCTTCCTCCTCCTCCCTCTCATCCTCCTCCTCCCCCTCTTCATCCTCGGACTCGATTCGATTGCGCCGCTTGCGGACCGGGCGCTCCTCCTCAGACTCGTCCGAGTCGTCCTGCCCGCTCTTGTCCTCTTCGTCTGTGGAGTCTCTCCGCCGCTTCAGCAGAAGCCTCCTGGAGTCCTCCCGTGAAGACTCCCGCCTCTTCTCTCTTCTTGTCTTCTTCTCATCTTCCTTTTCTTCCTCAGAGCCTTTTACATTGAGTCATAAAAGAAAAAAAAATCCAATGTGTCACCAACATATCAATTTGTAAAAAAAAAAATCAGTAGGACTAATTTTAGACTGCGTACATGCTGGCAAATGACCAACCTTTCCTTTTTTGTATCCCTCTCATTCACTAATTCACTAGGCTTCAAAATAAAGTCTTGGTGACACTTTCAATCATTAACGGTAACCATGGCAACAGCAGGCCCATAGACTCACCCTCACTGTTGGAGCTGGCGAGGCGTCGGCGGTGAGGGTGGGGCTTGTCCTTGTTTGTGGTTTTTTGAGAGCCCTCCGACTCTGACGTCTCGCAGTAGTTCACTTGCAGCTTCTGGCTGCGCCGTGAGCGTCGCCTTCGAGTGTCCACGTCACTGTCGCTGAGATCACTTGAACCCTCCGTCTCTGTAGCAAGAGATAAAAGTGTTGAACACAGTGGTCTTTAGGACCGCATCGCACTGAATAGTGTGTCGCATATTAAATCACTTCAGTTGTCAAGGTAGACATACCAATCTCCTCTTCCTCCTCTTCCTCATCCGTCTCAAGCTCCTCCTCCTCATCCTCGTCTGACAAGCCCACTCTCTGCCGGGACAGTGGTCTGCGTCCGCTCCTGCCCCTGCTTCTGCCTTTGTGGACCTGGCCCCGGGTGGCTGTCCGCCGTGACCGCCGCTGACTTGGTCTGCTAGCCGTGCTGCCCCAGTCACTGCAGTCATTGGAGCCGGCGTCGCCGTCACTGGCTGCCTCATCGCCTGACACCACAAACTCCTCTTCCTCCGTGCTAGAATTACACATTAACACAGGGAAGAGCAAAAATGTTACATCTACGAGTACCTCCAACACTGAAGGGTCAAAACTACCCCATACAATACTTTATACTGTACCTGTACCTCTAAACATATTACAGTGGTGAAATGTATTCTTTTTTAACAGCTGATGAACTCAGCCAAGTGTCAAGTGGGGGAGTCAAAGCATCCTGGTCCCTTCAATCTACCTGCTGCTGAGGTGAAAGTCATCTTCACTTTCCTCTTCGTCTACGGTGCTATCACTATCCAGGTCATTGAGTCGTCGGCGCTTCTTCCTGCGAGGTGCTGGTGTGGGTTTGGCTGGTCGCTGGTTCTCCTTCCCCTCCTCTCTCTTCTGCTGGCCTGTGATGGTGGCCATGTCTTTGCCTCGACCGGTACCTGGTCAGTGTGGACATAAGAGTGTTACATTATCCAATATCCTTCTACACAGTAGCAGAACACACAGGAGCACTATGTAATGGCAGAGCACAGGGGCCAACCTACCTTGGGCCTCAGTCTCCCTCGTAGTGTCCTCCTCTATTGCTTCATCAATGGCATCATCAAAGTCATCGAACCTAATGAAAGATACCATTGCAAAATGCATCTTCATTTCAACACTTAATCACAGGGAAGACCAAGAGCAAGAAGACCAAGAGCAAAAACTACAAGCACCTGTAACTGATGGACTTCCTGGTCCGTGTTGATCTCCTCTCGAGATTCTTGTTTTTCTTTGTGCTCTTCTTCTTTTCCAACTTTTCTTCTTCTGCATCACCGTCCTGCTGAGAGAGGAAGTAGAATGACAAGTGGAAACAGCGGGCAGACACTATGGAAATGGGACGGTGTGTTTAACATGAACACTTCCTGGGCACATACTGTAGGCACGCTTACCGGTGTAGGAATGATGTTTTCCACACTGATGCCCACATATACCAGTCGTTCTCGCCTAGATGGACAGGACAAAAGGTTGTGAGTTCACGGTGGCACACGTGACAACGTACACCCTTACTGTATACAGTATACAGTATATCAAGGGTAGAGAAGAGAAACCAAACCTCCGCTCTGCTCTCTCCTTCTTCTTCAGTGCAGTATCGAGATTCTGGAGCTGTTCTTCTAGCCTCTCACACAGCAGTCTCTAAAGCAGAAAAGAGGGAGTAACAAAAAAGTTATATATATATATATATATATATATATACACACAAAGTATAGCAAGCAGGCACAAACTAAATCCCATCTAGACCCATCCAGATTGTGTGGGTCAAAACAAGATCCACCTACATGCTGACATGGGGGGCAAAACCATTCTCCATCAGGGATGATCATAAGGGGGGGTCTGAGGCAGGCTGTGTGGTAGCCACTATCACAAAGGTCACAAAGCAGAATCTGCAGAGAAATAATATACAGACATAACCACACTTAAATTGACTGTGTTATGCATACAACCACATTTACCCTGCCAAGATATTATTCACTGACATACCAGCTCTGGATGATTGGGGAGACCACAGTGTCTGCAGGGGTCATCATTGGGCATCTCAACAGACTGGGCAGAGTCCGAGTCGCTGTGGTTCCGTTCCCTGTCAGACTGATAGTTCTCCTGAGTTCCCTCTTTAACCTTCCTTTCATCCAGCGCTTCCTCTCCTTCACCCTTTTTGCGCCCCTTTGACCGAGGGTTGGACCATCTAGGGCGTCGATGTCGCCTTCGCACCTGAAAAAAGGAAGTACATGGTGAAGTGTTGGAGAGAAAAACAACAACATTTTCCCAACAGTTTGTATTGTGATACACAGACGACTTTAATATTCACCTTTCCGGGTTTGTTCTGCCCGTCAGAGTCTGTTTTCCGGGGATTTTCTTTCTTTTGAGAAGATTTCTTCACTTCACTGTCTCCAGGCTCCTTATCCTCTTGACCTCCAGTGGACCCCGCATACTTCTTCTCTTGTCTCCTGTCCTGGATCTCTGCCAGCTTGGGACTTGGTCGGCAGATCCGTGCGGAGCGCCGCAGGGAGTGCCCGTCGCTGGCCTCCTGCTGCTCCCTCTCCCGCTGGAACTCAGGAGTCCTCCGGTGCATCGGGATCTTAATCTTCAGGCGGATGCCCTCCTTCTGGATCTCAGAGGACACTTCATCCGTCCCCTCAGGTTCTGACCCATCGTCCCCACTGCTTCCGCTCGCTGACTCTTTAGAAAAAACCCTGGGACTCCCATCTACATCCTCTGTAGTCTTATTTTCACCTTTCCCTTGCCCCTCTCCTGTGGCCATTTCACCCCCCTCCTCCTCCTCTTCTTCCTCACCCATATCCTCTTCAGTTCCAGAACACTCTGCAGATTCCTCAGTGGGCGGAGGCTTGGTGTCTTTAGAAGTTTTGCTGTTTGTTGAGCAGGGAGATTCCTCCTTCATTTGACCGAGTTTGTTTCCTTCTACTGTGCTGAGGTCATTCTCAGGTGTCCTGGTTAGGCCTTCAAAGTTCGGTAATATTGCTGCTAGGCCCTCAGGCGTTGTGGCTTTCCTTACAAGCACAGACTGACGCACAGTCCCAGGACTAGGAATTCCCTCATGTTGGACAACAGATTCTCCCTTCCCCTCTTTGTTGCAGCTTGTAATAGTCTTAATGTAGTTTCCAGTTAGTCCATTTTTGTCTGCAACAATTGGGACATTTTGATCTACAAATGACTTCTTTCTGTCCACGGGACCCATTATTACACCAACACTCACACAGTGCTCTCTCAGATTTTGACTCAAGTTCTTTGCTGGAGCCATCTCTCCATTACATAGATCAGGCCTAGCCTCTGTTTTCATTCCTATGCCTGTGACATCTGAGGCACTGCTAGACACCACTGTCCTTCCTTCCTCAGTATTTAGGGCCTCATCCTTTGAAGGCCATGGCCCCTTGGTGAGTAAGACAGAAGGGTTTCGGACAATGATGCCCGAACTCAAGGTGCCATTATTGTTCAGAGTGTTGTTAGAGTGATGATTGTTATTACTGTTTAGGTTGTTCCCAAACCCCTCACTCAATTTCAACTCTCTCTTTTTCAGAGGTATCTTGGCCTGCTGGTCATTCTTTAAGGCCCTCTCCACTTCTTCCAGTGTCCTTTCACTTGTCTCCTCTCGAACCTCTGACTTTGCACTAACTTCTTGTTTTACAGAACCTGGTGCCATGACAACAGAAACAGCATTCCACGCTACCTCTGTATCCTTAGGTTCCTCTTTGACCAGAGAAATGATGGTGCTGACCCGGTTGTCTATAACAGGTTTTTCCACTGACTTGACCTCTTTTTTATTTATGACCTTCATCTCCATTTCAATGTTCTCTTCTTCATCTCTTTTAAAATTGCTCTGCAATCGCTCATTTAGCTCCTTATGTCCTTCTTTTGTGTCCTTTGAAGCTGGAGACTTTGCCTTCTCTGCTCCCTGTCTTTTTGGACCATCAGCAGATTCTTCATTGTTATGGGTCTCTGCAGAGCCTTAAAAAAATGATGTATGCATTTTATGTACCATTTACTACTTTAATATCATTTCTTTTCTTAGTATATTCCTGGGGCTTTTTTCTATCATGCATATAGGACAGTGAAAACTGACAGGAAGCAAGTGATGATGATGATGATTTATAAGCTTAGTTAGTTCAACTATATTTCACCAAGACCCTCTAGAGTCTAACACTACAGCCCCACATAATGTATTTACTACAGGCATACATACATATATAACACATAATAAATATACAACATATATTTAGTGGTCATAAACCATTCAACGTGTACTACCTTTCTTATTCTCTTTTTTATTGTCTCCATCATTCTCTTCATCCTCTGGCACAGGGCTGGCACAGGTTGAACCATCACCCTGCTTAAGGTCAGTAGAGCCAGGCTCAATCTGACCCTTAAGCGTCTCCAAAGTCTGTGCTAAATCACTTCGGTTCCTGTTAAAAATGTATATGATTTGTTTTTGTTTTTCATATGAAAAATAAATGACAACAATTGTACTTAAGATACTTATGATAATTATTCCATAATGTAGAATGTTATGTTAATTATAATATAATAACTAATGCTTGTGTTAGGCTTGAATAACTTAGATGACATTAAAGACAAAATATTCAAATGTAATAAATACTGTATTTATTATAAAATTCATTATAAAGCATCTACTGTTTCTAATCATATAGGCTAATACATGTCATGCCTTGATCAATCTTACCTGACAATGCATTTCCAGGTGGCCCCATCTAGATCATCTTGTTCTTCCACATAGACACGAACATTCTGGTCTTGATCCAACTGGAACCAGTACATGAGACCTTGTTTGTCTTTACCGATCGGCTGCAGTCTCATCCTGTCTGGATCCTCCTCATTGACCGATGTCTTGAATTTGATGTTGTCATCAAATTGGCACTCACATAAGTACTGAAGAAAACAAAATAAAAGATAAGGGACACTGTAGTCTGAAAAATGACTTTCACAGCAATAGCACGAAGACACCCTGTTTGTGACACCCAGTTAACTTTTGCATTTTTAGGGACATTAGATTAATTAATTTAGTGCAACAAAGGTAAATCACCCAAAACACCATACCTTAAGGATTCCAGTCTTGGATTCTACAGTCATTTCAGAGTATCCTTTTCTTTCAAGTTCCCATGCCCACGTGCAGTTGAACTCCTGGCAAACCTTTATTTAAATACACAAACGGTATTGAAATGCCAGGCTTGTGTAGAATTGGAAGTATAGTAACTCCAGCGCGCATGCGCGCACACAAGTACACTTTCATCAAAATAATAGTCATTCGACAGCGGCACTCACCTTCACTAGGTACTTTTCCCATCTGTCTGGAGAGACTGACTTGCCAATCTTCCTTAGAAGTTTCACATGGAGTTCAACCAGGGGCTTTGGGACTACATTGTACAACCAAATAATTAATTGGCACATTTAGTAGCATGAGAGGGATGTGCAAAAGACAACAAAAAGGCCACGACTTTAATTTCGTCAACATGTTTAGTTACATACAAGTTACAACTGACTCATAAGCTTGAAGTAATTATTAGAACGTCGTTGCATGAATAGGGATTATTACTGTGTCCAGTACCGTTCTTGCACGCGCTACTTTAGCTAGCAGCATCAACAGCTAGCAGCAAAAACAGTCCTGAAATGTCCCACAATAATGTATTTTGAAATGGTAAAATTTGTGTCAGTATACTGTAACATGGCTGAGTTTGCGCAGGTCAACCAAGGGGCAATCACTGTCAAGTACAGTACAGTTACATGGCTAGAACGTGAGACACTACTGCTAACAGGAAGTTTGGGACTATGTTGTGCGCACGCGCAGACACTATTTGACAGTGAACCACTATTTGTCAAAATTTAACCCAACCATAGGCTATGCTTAATATTAGAATATTCTAGGAACAGTTATGATCTGGCACACCTTCACACAGACAAACTGATTAAAATAAATACAATGTTGCCACAATGAGTAATGCTAAGTTTGTTCATATACGCTACATTGTAGAAGCTACTGTAAATTTGATCCACGAGTTATCAGGGAAAACAAGCTACAGTGGAAAATTACACCTGACAATTTTTTGATCATACTGTTAGATGATGATGACCACTTTGCCTCATATATTATAGTATATACTGTTAAATATTCATTTGCTGACTTTCAATGGTGTTATGTTTATGAAGAACGAGACTTCACTCTCCTTACACAGTATCAAAACATCCTATGCTCTGGCTGCTAGCTCGCTACAGTAACGTTAACGTTAGAGCATGATGGTGATGGAGACCCCCTTCCAGAACGTCGTAGATAGCCGTTACCTGTCGATGTCTCCAGAAGGTATCGCTCCATTTGTGGGAAAGTCAGTTCAGGTAAGTCCAATGCCCCACCGTAACGCTCCAAAAATGAACAGACGACAGCAAAGCTCGGGCAGAGAACGGGGGAAGAACCCGCTACTGCCACCGGAGCAGCCATTTTTCCAATAGGGTAGTCAGTAGGATGAAACAGAAGTTGGGAGGACCGAGAACTGCCCACAATTCACTGCGCCAGCATAGCATCATTGGTTATCAACGGGTTCATAGACCCCCAGAAACACTGGCACTTCAAGTTTTTAATAACTTGTGAATGTCTGATTGCTAATAAGCATCTAGTCCTTTCACTAGGGATGATATGGGTGTTTATTATGTGAAAATGTAGCAATGGGCAAACTGTTTCTTTAGGGTACCTAGCTTTCCACATGATACATTTTTAATTTGCTATGTATATGAACAGTAATATAATCGTGACGCTGCTATTGACAGAGCAGGTCAGGTAGATTATATCCACGCTGACTCCCACAGGCTGTGTCAGTGTTGGGCCGGTCAAACGCAACGTGATTGGTTTGCAGCACTTGACGTCGCTGGGTGGGTGTGTCCCTCAATGCAGAACCTTTGTTGTCATATGATCGGTTTTCAACAGGAGTGAAGGCTCTCTCAATCTGCTCGCCCGTCAAACAACTTCGCGGAGAACGATCGGATTTTTATTAAGGTACGGCCAAATAATAACATACCTGTCTTTGGCATAAATGACATCAGACACGGCACTTTGAGTTAGCGACATGCACGACAAGCGTGAAGTCGACAAGTAGCCTGATCGCGTAACGATGTCTTCTCAAAATAAATTCTTGGCAATAAAGACACCATGCAGCCAGTCTTGTCTAATTCAATTTGACTAGTGGTTGGATATCAATAAGAATTATTAAAAATGCAGTGAAACGGTTTTAAAAAAAGAAGCAATTGTGTATCTTATAAACAGGCATATGGAAAGCAGTCTAGTAGGCCAGCATTTTTGTTTACAGATACTCTACAGCAGAACTAACGATGTTAATCTTTATCTACTGTGCTTTATTACTTTTTCCTAGATAAACCATAACATAACTAGGCCTACTTGCCAAATGTCCTCTCCAGAGATAGCGTCCCTTTCTTGGGGACACATGAAGGTAAAGGGCTGCTCCACAGGCTACAAAGACTGCAAAGTATGGCCTGGAGGAAGCCGTGCATGGGACTGGAGAGAGACTGGGACAGATGTGAGTTCCATCATATACAGTTGAACAACTAGCATATAAAGTGCACTTATTACCATACACTCCCGTACATAATTCATATGCACAACTATTCCCTGCCCAGCACTCCCCCGGTGTCCAACCCGCTGACCTGGAGGAGATCCTGAAGAAGGGTGTGGAGACACTGGTGATTGGCAGAGGCATGAGTGAAGCACTGCAGGTAGAGGGACTCAAGTAATACAATGTGTCTTTTGTGCATTCCATAGGAGCAAATATTGTTTTGTGCAGTGCTATATGTAGTCATTGTGTCACCTAAAATCTACCATTCTTTCCTGGCCCTACCATAGGATATTGATTTTGGAATTCTTACAGGTACCTGTAGACATCACACTGTTCAAACTCAATAAAGACAAGCCTGTATAAGTATTTATCAAAATACAATGTAATGACATATTACAAAGTGGTTGCATCAAAAATCCCCCAAAGACCTGTATGAATTCCAGTTAAAATTCCTTTGCAGAAAATCATTTCAGATAATTAAATAATAACAAAACAAACAACACATGGCACTTACCCTTTCCATCATCTACCTTTACTAAAATCCATGAACATTCATTTTGGTTGTAGGTGCCATCAAGCACTCTGGACTATGTGAGGCAGAAGGGGGTGGATGTGAAAGTGTTCCAGACGGAGAAGGCTGTGAAGGAGTACAACAACCTGGCCGGGCAGGGGGCGAAGGTGGGAGGGGTCTTTCACTCCACCTGCTGATTCACATCACTTTATAGCCCTGCTGCGTCTGCTGGTAACATCGTCACATCAGTGCCTGTGATTTCCATCTCAATCTGATGAACGATTGACAAACTCTATTTGGAGCTTTCTTTTCAGAAAAATAGTTTTACACAGTATATGTTTATTTGAGCAATTATAACAAATAAAAATCTATTTTTGCGCATTCTGACTTTCTGACCATTGATCCAAAGAGCTACGTTTGCATTGATACAAAAATGAATCTATTTAGACTTTTAAAACAACAAACTTTCACTTCAGAAGTTAAAGGGGTGGGCAGTACAAGCGAGCACAGCTACGTTTGTCCATTGAGTCTCATCACTGTCTCTTATGACCCCAACTCTCTCCAGTTTTACTGTCCCAGCTGATACTCAGCTCAGAGTGACCAGTTTCAACGGCGAGCCAATTTGGGCATGATGAACACTTTCACGGGCTTGCTGAGTGGGATGGTGCCTTCGATGGAGCTCTCGGTCTGAGGAAGCCCCTCCGTGCTCTCGTTCCATGCAGGCTTAGGGCTGGACAGCTTGCTGGTGCTGGAGCTGTAGGCCAGTAGTAACCTCACCTCAATCTGACACGGCTCTGCGAACAGAAAATATGGGAAAGGTTGTGCCAGAGAAACAAACAGTCGGCTTAGGTCAAGAGCATTGTAATAATACAACAAAAGTACTCTAAGCAAATGCTTTCTTCATAGTAAAATACTCGTAGGAGGATTGTCCAGTCTGGATGAGTTGACCTCCACACACTCTACTGCTATGGTGGGCACAGGGGCAGCCAGTTTGGAAGACCTGTCTGAGTAGATCTCTGGCTACTTGCTTCCAACTCCCACCAAAATAATAGCAGTGGGCCGCAGAACTGCCTCCTTGGCAACAGCGTGGGTCTATTTATATCCACCCAGTGGTCCTTGCCAAGACTCATGCGAGCACTAAGCCCCATGTACCACACACATGAAGCAGCTCGTCCTAAGACACTCTGCTGCTGGAGGTCTTTACCTGTCCAGGCCGAATGGGAGAGGTACACCTGGGTGATGAGGCGGACACGCCCAGGACCAGGGTGTCTGAAGTCTCCTGGTTTGGGATGAATAATGTGGGCCTGCCCATCAGGATACAACACCTACAGAGATGTAAAGGAGCAACAGTGTCAGGAAATCAAGCACGTCATTGCAAAACAAACAATTATATGGTATAAACACCATTAGTCACATAACCTGAAGTGGAAAGACTGACTGAGTGGAGCTTGATTTTGTTGACATTGGATTTACTGTACAAACCAGAGGATTAAGGAAACAAAACATTTGTCCAGAGCGTGAAGGAAAGAGATGGCAAGAGGGAAGGATGGAAGGGAAGCGAGCCCTGACCTGGACTTTTACTGTGTTTTGAGGCTCTTGCACATGCTCCAGCGTGGCATCAATGTCTAGCGCCACCACCAGGCCTGTTGTGAAGCGCAGCGGGTTGTCTGACTCGCCTGTCGGCTCGATGATGGTGGCAGAGGCGCGGTGGATCTGGTAGGACCAGACATAAAAGGCAAGTCATAAAAATCCTAAATGAAGCAGAATTCTAGAGTTTCCTTGAAGCCCCTACCACACACACACAAACTCCACCAACTGGAGATGGAGTTTAGCCCATATAAGAAACACCTTGCTCCATTTCCTCATTATTTATTTACTATGCTTTAGACAAAAATCTTCAGGTTATATGCATGTAAATATGGACCTGCTCAGGGATTTTCAAGTGCAGGAAGCCGCTCTGTCTGAGGGTGGTTTGGAGGATCTTCACCAGATCCAGCGGCTTGCAGGCCACGAGCCGAGGCATCACCTCCAGCAGCTTCTCCACAAAACTCTCCTGGAAGTGGGGCAGCTCAGACATAAAGAGTCTGTCGCCAACAGCAAGACAGGGCAAAATTAGACATTGTCTTAACCAATTAAGAATAAAATACCAACAATGTAAATTTAAGTGATAAGGGAAATACCTCTGGAATGATTCCACTTCCTGGATGAACTTCTCACTGATACCGATGAGGGGGTCGACCCTGCAGTAGAGATAAGAACAATAATGTAAGAGATAAGAAATGTTCTTCAATGAACAGTGATGTGAAGTCTAGTATAGGAAATATTAGTGTGTGTGTGTGTGTGTGTGTGAGTGCATGACTGAGTGAGAGTGCTAACCCTCGTTTGGTTCGGGCAGTGAGCACCAGCTGTAAGGCTTTGGCCTGCAGGCGGACATGGTGAATGGTGGCCACCTGACGTGTCTCCAGCCCGCTGTACAGGAACTCCAGCTTGTACGTCTCCTCTAGAATCTAACACAACACCGTGACCAACATGATGAATTCAATATATCAACTCATTTCAAAACTCATCAGCTTTACATGTGTATATGTGTGTGTGTGTGTGTTTGAAGCATATAGGGCACCATCACCTGTTTGACTGCAGCTGATGCCATTGCGTTCTGCTTCAGGCATAGAGGCACAGCCATGTTCCAAAGCTTCTCCTGCAGGGCCTGATTTATCACACACACATACGTCAGAACATATGGTATCATTTTAGCACTGAAACATTGATTACTGAGAGATGACGGTGCTTAACATTGACATTAGTCAATACAATTGTCATGTAGTGGTGTGTAGGGGTTGCTGGGGTGGTGTACCAACCTTTGTAAGCAGCAGCTGGCAGCGCAGGTAGGTGGCACAGAAGTCTGCAGAGCCGGCCAGCTCAGTCTGTAGCTCCCCCAACCTCTGCAGATCTCTGGAACCAAAACCAAAAGCCAGATCAAACCCATTGGCATGTATGTAATCAAGTTGCAATTACAAAAAAAGGTAGCTTTTTGCCATCAAGAACCCAAACACCCGAGACACAGAGCTGAATGAAATTACACTTCCCTTAGTTCAATGTCCTACTGTACATCCTACAACTACATCCTCCCCTTAGCTTGTATTTCAAGACATTTAAGTTTCACCAGCTTTCCATTCGGTGCTCATCCACAAATCAACATGGCTACCCGCTATAAGATGCAACAGAGCTGCCCTCTGTACCTGATGGTGAAGTCGAGCAGGTCCTGGGCCCCTGGTGCCTCCAGACTCTGCAGCATGCTGACGTGAGCCAGGCTGTCCTGCAGGAAGAGGCGGGCCGACTCCACGCTGCCCGAGCCCGGCCCACACGCCTCCGAACCCAGCCCAGACGTCAGCTTCTTCCCCGGCAGCTACAGCACACACAGAAGGTGAGATGATAAGGTCAAACTCCAGGAAATACCCAGGAAGTCTGCCCACACCTTATCACAGACAAACACGACACATAAAGTAGATATACACATGTAGCGTTCTTCGCGCAGGCAAATGGATCCCCTCACCCGCAACTGAGGCACCAGATGGGAGAGGCTGTCTCGCAGGTAGGCATAGTGTCGGAAAGTGTGGTCTGAGAACAGTGCCGACATGGTTGGGCAGGACTTGGCTGCATTGAAGACCAGCACCAGCACAGCAATATCTTGACAGAGACTTAAGGACAAACTCTGGGTTCTGCGTCAGGGAAGTGGAACATGTCATTGACAATAAAACAACTCTAGGAATACAGGATTGTGAAAGGTTTTTTCCCCAAAAGTAACCACGGACCACTAAAACTGTATGTTTGTTGGTGGAATGTAACAGTGTGAGGTGGGAAGGATACAGGCTGGGTCATCCATGTCTGGCTCCGGGGTGTCAAAGTACGGGTGCGTGCTCAGCAACTCAGGAACCAGGGGCAGAACCAGGGTAGGGTGGCGCACGCCAAGGAACTTCAGACATCTACACACCCAAGAAAAAGACAAAAAGGTAAGAAAATAAAACAGACATGGGAAAACACCCAGATTGACCCAGATTCTGTGTCCTGTAGTGTGTGCAGACTCACTTCCACACAGAGTTGCGGTCGGTGGGGTACTTGGTGAGGTTTTTGAGCAGCTCCAGCAGTGCCAGCTGGATGCACTCCTTAGTGGAGACGTTGGTGTAGCACAGCAGCTCGTGCAGGGCCTCGCGGATATCCCGAGAAGAGTCCTGGGTTCAAAGGTCAAAACATGCACCTGAGTCTGTAGTTATTACACTAATGTCTCCTATTTGCACTATACCTTGATTGCTCTCCGATTGTAAGTTGCTTTTAACGAAAGCATCAGCTAAGTGAGTAAATGTAAATGTAAATGTAGAGAGCAGAGTCTGACCTCGAGCACAGCGAGCACCGTGTCCAGCTGGTCCTCTCTGAGGGTGATGTGGATGGAGATCTGTCTGAGCGCGTGGATGGACTGCAGCCGCACCTCTTCGATTTCATCGTTGAACATGTCCACCAGGAAGTCCAGGCACTTCTCCGCAAAGCTGGCAGAGGACTGGGCCAGCAAGCACAGAGCCTCGACAGACGCAGTCCTCACCTCTGTTGGAGCCATTTCACAAGATACTTGTGAATCATGCTACTCATTCACAGTCAACGTATCTACAAATCGACTAAGAAAGATTAAATGTTTTCAATGTTGCCATCATTTTATTTTCTATTTGCAGTTGACCTTCAAAACTCAGCTGCTTTATTCCATTCATTGAAATGAAGCAGTGATGAATTCTAACCTCACAGCCACACTCACCATACATTTCATCCTCCAGTCCGTGCACAAAGGCACCGCAGGCCCCTGAGTCAATCAGGTTCACCCCAGAGGTGTCCACCTTCTCCTTTGGAGCGTCGTCTGCCCACCTTCGGCCAGAGGAGAACTCTCCTGAGGCGTAGAGTTCTTTTGCCCGCTCATGGGCTGTGCGCTTCCTCTGGAGGGGTTTCAGAAGAGACCTTGTTTACGCAACACATACTACCTGTACAATAGGAGATCTCATACTGTGTTGAAAACTCTGTCATTTTGCTGCTGTATGTTATTAGACCTATGATAAGAACATCGTGGGGTAAAATTAAACGGTGACGTACCCGAAGGTCTGACATCAGTTTCTTGTCTAATGTCTGTTCCAGGAAGTGGGGGCTGACCTGAAGCATAGACCCCTGTGAGGAAGATCAAAGGTATTTATGGATGAATCACTGTCCCAATGATGACTCATATGCTTCCAAATGCATATTATGCAAATGCAATTCAAAATGCTCAGCGGCATTCAGGAAGGTTATCAGATAGGACATAACATGGCATAGAGGATACAGTGTGCTCCTCACCAAAAGTTTGGCAGCCTGGACCCTGACCACCCATGATCCGTCGCTGACCATGTGGCAGATTTTTCCAAAAGAGTCGTCCACTAGCCGGATCTCCTCATTTGATGACGGGATGGGGACAATGCTGTTTTGTGGTTTTTGGAGAGGAAGAATACACAAATGAAGACAATTATATTCCACTCAACAATGAGAAAACAGGCAGCAAAATAATGTGACCAAGGTGTACAGGTGACTTAGAGCATCATTGCATTATATTACCTCTCTGCATAAAGTTGACTTAGAACCCACACCATCTGCACTGCAGCTGAGCGGACTTGCTCGTAGTCATCATTCAACAGCTTACAGGCCTACAATTATAAAAAGTTATGAAATTGCATAACTGGGCAGAACAGAACTGTACGACTGTACAAACTGTATTCTGGTATAGCCGGTGGTGTAAAGGTTCAACTATCATCTACCTGATTATAGATGGTCTGCTGAAGTTTCATCCCTCTGTCGTGAAGTTGCAACTTCAGGAGACAAAAGAAACAGGTATTCAGAATCTCCCATTTGCACCAGATTGCACATCATATTATTGCTATTCATTAACCTACCATAGCTTTGATGGCAGCGGTCCTGACTCTTGGATCCTGATCAGCAAAGTAATCACTGATGACACTCTGAACGTCTCTTGTAGGGGCTCCTGATGTCCCTGTCGTTGCATCACTCTCTTTGGTCAGCGGCTTGTCAACAGTCCCAAGGCAGCCCAGAAGCTGAAGGCACTTGTTTCTCACTCCAAAGTAGGTGTCTGACAGGTGCTGTTGGCAAAATCACACAGAATAAGTCAGAGAATAATGAGAGAATGTTTGACAGAAAAGGTTTCCCCATCAAAGCAAAACAAAATGTTTGGTAAAGTTATTGTCAGTACCTTGCATGCCACCTCTATCAGTCTCTGGGTGATGGCCACACTGTCTGGAAGCTGGGTGCCAATGACGAGCAGGGTGTCCAACAGCTGGGCTAGGACCTGATGGGACTCTGCAGGAAGGGATCATCATCATTACTGAAGAAAATGTCTATCATGTATATATATTTATATAAAAAAGGTTCAGACAACAAAAAACAACTCACTTTCATTGTTAAGTGTACTTATAGCATCATCTACTATGCAATCTGGGGAGAACCCTTGTGTTTTGGACAGCAATCCAAGAAGGGAAGCTATCTTTAGCCGCACTGAGGTGTCCGTCTCCTGCTTGAGATGTGAAATCAAAATCACAGTGTAAAAATCAGTACATTTACTTAGCTTATTAAGAGATACAAGAAAATGTCCCTCTCATTGCTTCTCACCTTATAGTAGTGTTCCAAAAGAATGCGTGCCACTCCCTCTACACTTTCTGCCTCCACTGTCTTGCGGGCAAACTGTAGCAAATACTGCAGAGCATCTGTGGGATTGGTGGCCTTGCACAGATCCAAGTGCAGCGCAGCAGACTTACTGGGCTTGGTTAATCGGAGCTTTTTAGCAGGGACCTCTTCAAGGGGATGTTGCTGGGAGATACAGAATAAGTTAGATGAGAGGTGTAATGAGTTCAGCCACTGGCAGCACCTTTTCCCACCAAACCATAACTGTCGAGGGTTTGGAGGATTCATGTTCTAAAGTTCCCATACATAACTGTTAATGTTGAAAAGGACAGAAATGCGTTGGTCGACGAAACAAAACTGCTGAACATACCCTCATCTGACATTTCTTACAGCGCTCATAGCTGACATGTTATGTTTATGACTGTTTGGCAAATAACTTATTAGTAGTGGGGCTACAAACACTCAGATATATCCTTTATTGACCTCTGGCGTCTTCACTGGTTAAAGCTTTACTAAGACTAGTTTATCATGTTGTTCTAGCCTCCTGATTTCTTTGAAACTTTCTCATGTCATCATGACACTTAACTGTATGTCTTAGCAGCACTAAACAACAATTAGCCCTCCGCGCATCGCTAAAGCAAACTCATATTGACCAAGGTATTTAAAACAGTAGGTTCCAAACCACATATTATGCATCGCCTTTGAAATAAATAAAAGTTTTCTAGCTACCTATTCTGGAAGTAACTTGTCGACTGCTGCAAATAAAGCTGCCTACTTAACTAGCACCGACACTTGGAAACGACAATTAGCGTAAGTAAGCTAGCTAGCTAGCAGGCTAACTTTGCCAGCCAAGAACAAGCTGTCCCTAACGAAGATAATGGGTGAATTTCTTATCAGACTGCTTCCTTTCCACGTTTCATAGATATCCAGCATACATACCTGTACAACTTTGGAAAATTCCTCGTAAACTCGCTTCTTCAAATGGGCTGCCATCATCAGAATGACTGACAACAGTGTGCAGACCCCTGCGATAACACTTTGTAGTCACATACGTTGTTCTGTTTGTCTTGCGCAACCTTCCGTAGTTGGCCAAAGAAGGGACAATACTGCCACCGTGCGGCCAGGAAGAATTACAACATGTTACTACTTGCATCTTATGTTGGCCAAACATTCTTATGCTGAGTCAAACATTAAATGGTTTAAGTTTAAGGTTTAAGTCCACGCACGTGTACCATATATCTGTAAACATTATTTTACTGGTTTGAACCATTTGTCATATTCCACAAGTAAAATGAAAGCAAAAAATAGTTTGTGGTTCATTAATTTTCACAAATGAAACACAACGAACCATATAGCTCGATTTCACAGACTGATATGATAGACTACAAAACCCCCACTCCAGGCTACATGCAAATAGTAGGCTAAAAAATACCATGATCATATTGTATGGTATTTTGAATTTCCCCTCGGGGATCAATAAAGTATCTATCTATCTATCTATCTATCTATCTATCTCTGGTAGGCTATAAATAATACAAATGGAATAGTATTGTACATGTACTTAGCCTGCTAGTTCAACTATTTACTTACCATGCATTTATCAATATTTGCACAATATTGATAAGTGAGTACACAAGAAATTCCAGTGAACCTGTGACACATTTTGATGATGATCCAAAATGCTATATCCTCCATTTTCATGAATAATGTTTATGTTTTCCAGGTCATTTCAGTGGAACTATAATTGGGTTATTGCTATTTGATTTACCTTTACTTACTCAAAATAACTAACTGCAAAATTATTGATATTGCCTGAAATAGACAATTAAATAACATGACTTATTAATGTTTTTACATTAACCAGACCAAATTCTTCAAATATTCATAACAAATATTCATATTCATTTTGTGCTTAAGCAAAACCCCATAGAATCAAACAGAGAATCCAACACGTTGGACAATATCAGTACTACTCATACAAGTAATTGGTACATTGGACACTAACAGATTTAACAATAGCCAAATATACTGTATCAGAGATGATTCTTTTTAACAATTCATCATTATAAAGTAGTAAGTGATGTAGGATTTAGATCCTCTAAATATACCTCTTAAATCTGACATATGAGGTGAGGACTTGTTTGGACTTCTCGTCAGAACCTTAAATATGTCTACGTTCATGACTTCTTGAACAGGCCATTTCATTTAAGTCTACATGTTGTGGTATTTAAGCTATGCAATGCAAAGCATCTGCCCTGCAATCTAATGTCAATATTAAACAAAGGTGTATACTAGTGCTACTGCAGATGGGCTGAACCGAAACCATGTGACAAGGGTGTATGCTATATAATAACAAGGACAAACACAGCTTAACAGAGGTTGTTATTGAAAAAGGTTAAAATTGAACAGTTAAAAGGTATAATAACAAAGTGTACTCTCTGAGTGGACACACATCATGTCTTGACCTAGTCTCAACTTTACATCAAAGTAACCATTCAGAGCTCATGGCCATGTAACTGTTAGCTACTGTCAGCAGAGCTGAATCACCATTCACCACCACTGGAAATTCATCTTGTAAAAATAGTCGTAGCTCTTGAATAGGAAACCTTTGTCAGTGCTGTGTGGCTCAAATGACACTCTATAACCTTTGGCCTCAATGTCCATTTTGATGCAGTCCAACAGATCCTCAACGGTGGCCGGGGCCTTCCAGGGACCAAAGGTCACCACAGACTCTTTCTCTGTGTTCAGGCTGCTCATGGCATCTCTGCAGCGTGCCAGGTCCTCCTCAGATCTCAGCACACACACTATAATGTTGGAGTAGCGAGCAGCAATAGCTTCGGCCCGAGCCACTCGGATGATGATCTCCAGATTCTCTTGGTAGTTGGGGACCCGGGACAGGAACTGCTGCCTTCCCACAGTCTCACCGAAGAGCTGCGGAGTCTCGTCCAGCAGCTTCACCAGGGGCTTCAGCTCATAGAAGACGGCCTCACAACGTACCTCTTGCACATGATGGGTGGGAACAGCTTGCGTTCGCAGGTATTCAAGGATTAGTCCGAAATGTGTGCCATCCCGGTCAATGAAGTATCGTCCCTCTGCATCTGTCTTAGGCTTGGAGGGACCACTGAACATTTCAGACAGTTTGGAATTTGGGATCTTCCTAAGGGTACCAACAGTGGTGCTGTATACATGGCCCCCAATATTCAGCTGCACAACAGATTGCTAAGAATGATGAATAGAGAGAAACATGACAAATCATCAATTTGATTCATCAAATACTTTAACTACACAACACTGGCTTGTCACTTCATTACAAACGAGTTTGTATGCTTATGATAAGGCTGACTGGATCTGTATGATTCACAATGGGTGGGCCTGGGCCAGCATCAGGCATACAAGTAGCCTCAGGTCTTAATTTCATTTTTGGAGTGAACCATACTCTTTGAAATAGACTAATCATGTTATTTAATCTCACACAGGCTGAACCTACTCTAGATCTAAACTAATCAGAACATCCGATCCTGAATCATAAATGTAGCCTACAAACATGCGATGGACCATACATGGGAAACTAATTATTGACCCGCATACTTCAAAGGACCAACTACACTTGCTGATCACTGACATTGATTGACAGGAAGGTACATTTTGACCAAACAGCTGTTAACAAACTATACGCATACTTTACAGGTGTCAAATCGATTGTCTTTTTCAAAGAGAAAACGGCCATCTTTCATTTAAATATAAGTTGAGAAGTTATAGTTTACAGAAGAAAAGTTCTTACCAACAACTGCACACCAGGAGACGACGGCCTAAGCTTTACGTGAGGAGATTTTAGGTCGGGAAGGCTCATTTCCGCAGCGTAAGTTCCACTGAGCGTTTGTAGAGCTCACCTGAGCTTCCTTCTGTAGGCCTACTTCTTCAATGGGGTTTAAGCCACGCCTTCTGGTTAACTCGTATGTTTTCTCTATCACTCTGGACACGTTGGATACACGCCAAACATTTTGATAACAAAAATGATACCAACCGTGCATTTGATACGATATAGGGAAATGTTATGGCTACCGATATTAAAATCCCAGTCCATTTTATTTATAACTGCATCATAGCGTTGTGGGCTACTCTCAAGGACATCGCCATAGAAAATGTAACCATACGATGCACCTTGCACCAGATAATGCATACGCAGAAGTGTAAAGTAACTAAGTAGAACTATTTAAGTACAGTACTTAAATATTAATGGGGAGTATCTGTACTTCAGTTTTTATTTTTCTTCCTACTTGTACTTAACTACATTTTCAGAAAGTAGCTCAGGCTAAAATAATGTGCAATTGAAAACAAAAGCCTCAGTTTCCATTCATTTATTTGGGACACATCAATGAATGAAGACACTAGTGACAGACTTAAGGCCTAACAAATATAACTAAGACATAACACACCAAGGCCTATGTAGGCTGTTGTAAGGAGCTGAATTAAATTAAAAACCTTTGCATACATGGATGTGGAAATGTAAAATGTTTGGAGTGTGAGAGACTACCTACAATTTTTTATGTCCCAACACATGTTCACCCTCTACTTAAGTAATCTATGCATCATATACAGTAGACAGCATTACTGAATGCTAAACATACTACTCCCCTTGAGGTCTGGCCTGGCTAGCCCATTCCAAGTCAAATGAGTTCTTGGCTTCATCTGGTTCCCAGTCTTGAGTGCTAAGTTACTGTAACAAATCCAATATAGAGGGCAGACTGCTACCCACTCCAGTTACACTTAAAAACTATGCAGCATCTATATACAAAGCCCCAACATTTTTATGTCGTTTGAAAGTGGCAGATCTCAGACTTGGTTTGCTTTCACTGGGTCTGTTTAGCTGGACCGTACCCAAGAAAGATTATTCACCCCTAGCCCTGATTCAGTAGATCTCCGTTCACATTACATTTGTTTGATTCAGGTCCGCTTATGTCAAACATTACCTTCTTTTTAATATTGCTTGGCAACGTTGCAAAAACGGCGGATTGCCTGGTTTTGGAACAGATAGCATTGGAACTGTAGCGGAGTTCGAACAAACCATAGCCCAGACCACTTTTCTGGCAGACCCGGGCTCTGTAGACTGCTTTAGCAAATCTGAACCATCGGTTCAAACAAACTCTGGTCCAGACCAAACAGTCTAGTCAATGGGCCCGAAATAGAAATGTTTATGGTGGTTTGGTAATGCTCTCCCTTGAATCAAGCATAAGTTCCATGTCTATATTGAGACCTAAGTAAAAACTGGAAAAAAATGAGGGATAAACACAAAAACATGGTTCTTATTTTTTATTTTTGTACAGAAAATTCTGGTGGTGTTCTGTCCATCTATTGACACAGACCTATAAAGGAGACAAAGAGAATGTTAGTGAGGATAGGATACAGCTGCATACATTTACTGTTTCTATGATAAAGCTAACTGGATCTGTATGGTCCATCACATGGGCAGGCCAGCACTAGACTTACTTAAATAGTCTAGGGCTTCAATTTATTTTTTTGTAGTGAACCATAATCTGAAAAGTAGAGTAGAGTAGAATCATGTTATTTAATCTCAAAAGCTAAACCACTATTCTAGATCTGATCAGTAGAGCAGCAAGCGAGACATACCATTTCAATTAAATTCTAAATGTGGAGTAAGTGCAAGACCCTTCTCAGACAAATGCCTCAATGTCTTCAATTGAGAAAAACCCTGTTCCTCTGTGGGCTGAACTCAGAGGCACAGAACGTGACCCTGAGCAAGACTCCACAGAAGAGACAGAGCCCATTTCCGACTCGTCATCGAATCATCACTGAAGGGAACACCTACATAAGAGCTTATGGACAGCCATGTTTGGCATGAGGACGGATCAGATAACAACATTTGGCATTTTAAAAGACCAATAGGCCATTCTCAGCTCAATGCTATTGACCATCCTCTGTTCTGGGTCATGAGGATCACTGAAGGCAAACAAGTCTAGGCTTCAAACTCTGCCCTTACATAACACATACAGATCCATTCTCCCTCACAAGGAGCCTGACAACAGACCACTAGCAAAAACAATCAAATCCATGAGAACTAGTCCAGGGCCCAACAAACGATTTCATCCATCACAAATCCTCACCCTTTAAGCGGTGGGTACAGGGGCACCCTGTGGCATGACTGGAGGGGCGTCAGGCTTGACTCCCTTCTGTTCAGACACGGGGGTGGTGGGGAGGACCTCATCCTTGGGCTCCACGATGCTGACATGGTCGGGCAGGGGCTTCTTGGGGCCGATCTTGCCGCTGGGATCCCAGGGCAGCATAATCTTGACCTTGATACCCAGCACACCTGCAGAGGTACAGCAATGTGAAGTGAACATGCTGCAGCAGAGTAACAAGCCAAACGTGCGACATCAATGAAATCCTTCTACATTTGAATTAAGTTCAAGACCCTTCTCAGACAAATGCCTCTATGTCTTCAACTGATAAGGACCCTGCTCCACTGTGGGCTGAACTCAGAGGCACAGAACGTGACCCTGAGCAAGTCACCACAGAAGAGACGGAGCCCAATTCCGACTCGTCATCGAATCATCACTGAAGGGAAGACCTACATAGAATTAATGGACGACTATGTTTGACATAATGGTGGATCAGATAATTACTTCAAAAAATGAGTTAAAAAATGTGAAAAATGTTAAATGCAGGAAACATGCACCACCTCAATCTGAGGCTTGACAACTTGCACAGCAAATTCATCCAAGACAGGTACAAGTTCAGCTTAAGTGGCAACATAAACAACCCTGTTTGCTCAGACTTACCCTGCCTGAGCAGGACGTGGCGGACAGCGGTGTCGACGTAGTAGTTGACGGGGTCTCCGCTGTGGATCATCAAGCCGTCCACAAACTTCATGGACTTGGCCCTCTGGCCCCTGAGCTTGCCAGACACAACCACCTCACAACCCTTGGCTCCACTCTCCATGATGAAGCGCAGGACACCATAGCATGCCCTAAGAACAGCGAGTTAGCTAGTGAGAGGGGATTTTAAGCACACACCTGATGCTAAAAGCAGTTTAATACATATATGTATGGGCAATAGGGCACAAAAACTCCAGGGGAAATTCTGGTCCTTCTCAGACAAATGCCTCAATGTCTTCACCTGAAAGGGACACCCTCCTTTGTGAGACTAAATTCAGAGCCACAGAACGTGACCCTGAGCCAGTCGCCACAGAGTGAGAGCAAGTCCTTTTCCGACTCGTCATCGTATCATCACTGAAGGGGATGTGGGAGTGGGACAGTCAATAAACGAGCCCTCAACACTTTTTACTTAAAGGAGAATTCCGGTGTGATTTTGACCTAAAGTGTTTTGAAACATGATACCGAGTGTGAACGTATGTCTCATAGCCCATCTCGGCTTGTCCCCTGCACTCCGAAATCTGGCGCTAGTTAGCCGATGCTACCAACAAGGCGGTCAATGGTGGTGCCTCGGCATCGGCATAGCCATGCAAATAAATCACTGTTTTACACCATTTACGAGGCTCAATGTATCTCCACACTTCATTGGTAGACTTCCAAGGGCCCTGACATTTAAAACGAGACATTGAGAACTTTGAAAAAGCACTGGTAGTTTACTTACAAGACGATTTATACAGACAGTATCTTCTCGAAGTTTAGCGTTTGCAGCCATCTTGAATTTAGTCACGATAAGTCGAGCGACGAGTAAGAATGAACAGGTATGATAAGGGATCAGATTCCAAAAATAATTCCGTGGAAATGCATGGATTCCAGTTGCTGTTACTGGAAGAAACTGTAATCCATGCATTTCCACAGAATTATTTTTGGAATCTGATCCCTTATCATACCTGTTCATTCTTACTCATCGCTCGACTTATCGTGACTAAATTCAAGATGGCTGCAAACGCTAAACTTCGTGAAGGTACTGTCTGTATAAATCGTCTTGTAAGTAAACTACCAGTGCTTTTTCAAAGTTCTCAATGTCTCGTTTTAAATGTCAGGGCCCTCGGAAGTCTACCAGTGAAGTGTGGAGATACATTGAGCCTCGTAAATGGTGTAAAACAGTGATTTATTTGCATGGCTATGCCGATGCCGAGGCACCACCATTGACCGCCTTGTTGGTAGCATCGGCTAACTAGCGCCAGATTTCGGAGTGCAGGGGACAAGCCGAGATGGGCTATGAGACATACGTTCACACTCGGTATCATGTTTCAACACAATTTAGGTCAAAATCACACCGGAATTCTCCTTTAAAAACATTAACGGAAAGAGAATATAAATTAATGCTTACCTACGGACAGCCAGGCCTCCAAGCAGCTTGTAACGCAGAGACTCAGCCTGGGCGATGGCGCACAGACCCCTGGTGGCAACTTTCTCAGCATAAAGCTACAGAGAAATAGGGGTGTGAATTGACAGAATCGTGAGTCAGTCTGAAGCACATCTTGCACATCTCACACAGCACCTGCAGTGACAAAACCTTAATATGACATATGCCTAACAAGTTCATGTCAATGTTAAGACCAGATTCATTACTTACCTCCACACTACCCTCTGGGAAGCCGAACCTCTTCTGAACAACTGCAGTCAGTTCTCTAATACGACGGCCTTTCTCTCCCAGGACGTTCTGTGTCCTGATGAAAAAGAAATAGGTCGTTGGCAAACTTTCAAACAATTACCTACACAAAAACTACAGGGGAAATTCTGGTCCTTCTCAGACAAATGCCTCAATGTCTTCACCTGAAAAGGACACCCTCCTTTGTGAGACTAAACTCAGAGCCACAGAACGTGACCCTGAGCCAGTCGCCACAGAGAGAGAGCAAGCCCTTTTCCGACTCGTCATCGTATCATCACTGAAGGGGATGTGGGAGTGGGACATGGAAGACCACACCATATTAAACGTGCATAAACACCCATGATATGTTTACTACACTAAGCTCCCATTTTTTCCAGGTTACTCATGCATTTTCCCCGTTGTCTTCCCGTTTTAATATTTCCCCCTGAAATATCCCATATTTTAATACTCATATAACATTAGCCCTAACAACGGACCTGTTGCTACCCCCTTGCACTTCCAGCGAAACAGATACTTAAAGCATAGTTTTGCTTGATTGAAGGGGACCTTAAAGTGATGTTAGCCAATTTAAGATAAATGCGTGGTTGTTGTGAGTACGATTTGACACCAATCTGTAAGCAGAATCAGTTATACCTAGCTTTACACCTTGTTTTAGTTAGTGTAGCAGTTTTGTAGTCTGAATTCTTGCTGTCAGCAGAGGGATAGCAAGAGACGAATGCTGAAATGTTCCCCTATTTTGGGGTGAGAAATCCGGGATCCTTCATTTTCAATGCTCAATGTTGACAGCTATGCATTGAAACTGAACACTGCTCATAAGTATTGTGCATGTTCTACACGAGAATGCAATTCCGTTACCTGGTGGCAAGAATGATGATCTCTGTCCTAGTGGGAGTGACACGGACCTCCACTCCAGAGTAGCCATCCTCAGCGAGCTCGCGGGTCAGGAACTCGTTCAGTTCGGCTTTGAAGATGCCGTCTGATACAAACTGTAAGCAAACCAAAAGCAGGATTACTTACGTGTGCTAATGGTTAACGTTAGACTCGCATCTGTACAAGCTAATGCTAGCAAACGTCAACCATACTGCTTTGCCTAGCAGACCATGTATCTAAGTTCACTAGTCATTTGCAAATAACCTGGTTACTAGTCTTCAAAACATTAGTTTAAAGAAAAGACTTCCCATATTATCAATAACTGCCATTCTACTAGGGGTATTTAGGACTGCACAATTAATGCCGTTAACTTACAACTTAGCATGCTAGCCGGCAATTGAAATCAGCTGCAAAGTTCGTCCAGTGGAGCAAGTGAACGATAGCCAACATTTCCGTTTCAGCCAAACTGCCCGTCAGAAGTTGTGTTTAAAAACCACGGTTTAGCCATAGAACACTTATTTCAATATCATTCGTAATAGAGACCGTAATCCATGAAAATATTAGAGCAGCAACATAACATGCTGCGCCTACCTACCGACACGTAGCTAGCTTGGGCTACAACCCTGCCATGTTTGCGTTGAAGTACAGTGCTGACTGAATCTATAATAATCCTCACTCACAGGTTGACCAGAAACACACGAGGACATTAACAGGCATTCGCCACATGATACCGAACATATAAATATCTGTATTTAAAGAATAGGCTCACGTAATACCATACAAATACGAAATGTTGAACTAACCTTTCTCTTCTTGGATATTTGCACCGCCATCTTGCTGGAGGCCGTAGACAGGAAAGGAATGACCTCAGAGGCGGAAGTAGATTTATACCAAGCTTTCTGATTTTCTTCCTGAGAGCATGCAAGGACGTGTGGTTGTTGTAGTTTCACAGATATTCACAACTGCAAACCTTCAGGCTTCAGGTGTGTTGTTGGGTGCTAGGTAAGGATGCAGTATTTTCAGTGGTAATTATGCGATGCTTGTGTCAGTTAAACGGTTTAATAAGGAAAGGAACATTCAACTGAAGTAGGCTATATGAAATTCATAGCCTAAAAGCCGAAGTCTGTTGTTGGCCTACGCTGTCTGTGATTATGCAAGTCTGATGGGCAAGTTCTTGTTCAGCTGAAGTTGCAATAATCAGCAATATTCAAAGTAAATCGCTTTTATTTATTTTCAAAAGGTAAAACGAACAAACAAATACAATTAGTTGAAGGCAGTGATATGGTTAACATTAAGTTTGCTCAAGCAAGTGGTTACTGTTTTTTTTTTTTTTTAACATTTATTACATTAAAGCAACACCAAAGAGTTTTTTGTACCTTAAAATAATGTTTCCAAAATTGTTTCCGTGGTTCATCAACTTGTAACAGGGTGAACGGCACTTCTGCATTCGCTTCGCGGCCCTCTATCGGCTGTAACTGCACTATGCAAGTTTGCCAGATCGGGTAGCGGGTTTGTAGTTCGATGGAATGAGACATAAGAAACTACAAATTTGACTTGCATGATGTCGCAATACATCGTACTTTCATAAAATCATGCAACATATTCTACCTTGTCTATGGACATCGTTATTTGCAAAGCCGTTGCTGGATAAACAAATAGCGTGCGTGCGACAGAGGAAAAGTTCTTTGGTGTTGCTTTAATCATTCAGCACTTTTATCCAATGTGACTGAGCAAGAGAATATTTTTTTTACATTTTCCCGTGGGCTAAATGGCTGTTGATAAACAGTATAGTTATTATTTATGGCAAATAGATTAGACCTATTATAAATCTACAAATATTTACAAATTGGAAAATGGTTTGTAGATCTTACAACAAAGAGTCCGCCCATATAAGATTGGCCATTGCTAAATGTTTTTGAATCAAGGAAAGAAAGGCATCTGGTCCAAAACATCTGAGGCAATTTAAAAAAAGTTTTGTCTTTTGTGCTGTCCTTGATTTAAAAACGTTATACATTATCTGAAGGATTCAGCACCCAGTCTAACCGACATGAAGGTGTTCAGTGTGTTATTCCATTTCTCCACTGCTAAAGGTTGCCATGTTTGTGCTGTACATGGAGGGTGTCTTTGTCCTACAATAGGCAAGAGGGTCTTGGTAGCAGTGGCACTCTGTTCTGCATCAGTGTCAGTGATAGCATAAATGCCTACGGATCCATCCTCAAAAATGACATACACTGACAAGTTAACAGAAATACTCATCGCACAAGGATACCTGCAGAGGTAGAACCTACCCACTCTCATTCCGTTTGAGACTCGTATAGCTGTTAAAACAAGTCTAACACAGGGTTTACAAGAGCAACTCAGGTGACTGATGGTAGTTTCACTGATGTAGGCAGCATATTTACCACTGATATCCAAGCATACATGGTGGATTTGTCCATTAACTTTAACTGCGCACAGTCTACCTTGAGTCACATCCAAGATATTCATATCAGATTGACCAATAGTAAGGATAGCATAGCTGCCATCTGCACAGACCTGAAAAACTCCAGGCTGGTCAAGGAGGTGCTCTGGCATTTGGAATCTCTGGCAAATCGTGTCGTCCGACATCTTCCATGAATAGACAGCCCCAGATGAGGTAATAACAATCACATAGTCTGGGTGATCTAGAATGGAATTGAATGCAAGCACACGTGACTGATCTGACAGCGGAAACTCTCTGCTGACATAGCCAAACCACAGGCTGACAGCCAGGAGGTTGTCCTCCTGCAGGCCCAGAAGGAATGTGCTCTCTGGTGAGATGACAGGCTTTTGGAGCCTAAGGTGAAAGCGGCACACTTCATGCCCATTTGCAACCTTCCACACCCTGGAGAGCCCCTGGTCTGAGAGCGACACAGCAACGTTTCCTGTGGGTGTGATGAGTACCTGCGATGCTGCACTGCCAGGGATGCAGTACAAATTAACTCCATCTCCACTTCTCCACACATAAATGTCACCTGAGGCTACCGTCACTAGATGCTCCCCATCCTGTGAGATGGTAAAGGCTGTAACCGGACCGTGATGCAGGAAGCAGCCCTCTTTTTCACCACTTTGTGCATTCCACTTCCATAAAAGTTCTGTGCCGTCACTTGTATAGAAATGATCACTTTTCACCAGCACCATCTTTATTGTTTTTGACCCAGTTTTGGGGATTGAGGCTGCTTCTCTGACAAGATCCATATCCCAGGTGACGATCTCATTGACCGTAACAGCTGACAGGTACTGGTCACCCACTTTGAAAAGTTTTGGGGTTTCTGTGGAGCCAGTGTTAAGGCTCAAAACACATTGCCCTGTGCATGAATCCCAGACCAGAAGACATGAACACCCTTCTAATAAAGCTAAGAGCAAGCTGGAACCATGGTCCAGCATAACATGAACAAAGGCTTTACCTTTTGGAGCGTGAAATTGATCATCCACAGAGCAGCTATTTGTGTCCCAGAGTATGAGTTTCTGCCTCTTACAAATTAGAAGAACCTCATTATCTTCTGTGAAATCTATATTCAAAACCTCCTCAGTGTCTTCATTGCTCAAGCTCTCTGTACTAAGGCTCGGATGAGAAATGTTTTGAATATTCCAAATAAACAGGCTACCCACACTGTCAATACATGCCATCACCTCTTCCTCAACTCTTTTCAAGCCAATCAGTGGTCTCTCTGTAGAGCAAGAGAGGGCAGAAACGGTCTGACCACTCTGCACATCAAAAATGGATACATTTCCATTGCCCTGTCCACAGAACACATGCTGCTCATCAAAAGAACATGATATGCATGTGACAAAACCAGGGCAATATAATTGAGTGATCCCACAATTAGGTGATGTATCATCTGTGGCATGCATATAGACATGATGTTCTCCTTTGTACCACCAAAACATCTTTGTTGTGGATGCCAGAAAGCCCTCAATAGAGATATGGGTGTTCTGATGAATCTCAGTATTCAGAACAGGAACTTCTTCAAAAAACATTGTGCGCAAATCACATAGAAAGACCCTGTTACAGCTGGAAGACAACAGGAGATAGGTGTTTGAAATTCTGAGACTGACCATTTTTACTGTGGGAACATGGGGCACTTGGAATTGTTTGGAAGTGATCCCATTCCAAGCCCAGGCAGAGCCATCACTAAGGAGGAGAACCACTCTTCCACTGTCGGCTATAGCCACATCTGTAACAGAAGACCTCATTCTGTCTGACAGTTCCCAAGAGGAACAGGGAACAGAGGAGGCAGGAGGCAGCACCATGGTTATCCCAGACCTCACGTATCCCACACACAACTGCTTTGCATAGTCTTCCAGCTCAGGAACGACCCCTAGGAAAGGAAAGAGCTGTGCTTGTATTATTAATGGTGTGTCTATAGGGGAGTTCTGAAGTAAACATAAAGAACTTCTCAGGATGCAGGCAAGAAGCCATAGCTCTCTTGGCATCATAAACTGAGACATCTCTTCCAGCCAGAGAAACAAGTCCTGTACTAAACCTCCCATCAACATTGCATGGTGGAAATCATAGGAGAGCATTGAACCTCTGCAAAACTCATCCAGCCCTCCACTCCATCTTAGATGATAGGGCAGCTCAAGGACTTTTCTAAAATTTACACCCCCTGTCTCTGAGGATGAGTCTTGAAATGTAATGGAAGGCTTGGACATTTTCCACACCCAAGGCTGTCCATAAGGGTTCCTGTCTATGTACATTTTCATTGGTTTTCCTTCTGTAGTGCCTTGTTTGTCAGTCATGTTGGTGTCTGAAGTGATCACTAGTGGCTTGGCCCTTCCGTACGCCCACCGCCCACTAAAGTAGTCAGCTAGTCGAAGGTGTATTTCCTCACTTTTGTCTATGGAGTCAATGTATCTCTTCAGGATAACTAACCTGAAATGTCTACTGACCCAGAACAGCACACGAGAACCTGAGATATGTCTAGCCAACAGAAAGCCCTCAAGGTCCAAGATCAGCCTCTCCACCACAACCTCAGGGAACCTTAACTTATACGGTGGGTCCTCAATTGGGAGGAACACAGAAACTAGATCATCTTCACAGGAAAGGATATCTGTCAGTTCAGCCTCTGTGAGGCCATACCTTGACAGCGTTAGAAAACTCAACGATCTGCTAACAAGTGCTTGGCCATGTTTCTCCTCAAGGTGTTGAAGAAATTGATTGATGTTGTTATGAATGCCTTGGCTTAGAGACTCCTCAGTGATTTCTGTCTCGGATCTCCATAGGCTGACGTTTCTGTAGATGAGCTCTGCATAGAGAGGAAGACTACACTGTTTAAGAGCCTCATTCACATACATCTGTTGTCCTGAGGTGATCCTCCTTTTGGAGCTCTCCAGAAGGCTGGTCAGCATCTGGCTACAGCTGCTCCTTTTAAATGGTTCCAGCTCTAGAAAGAAGTTAGAGTCTGGATATTGTGTCTTGAGACTTGCAAGGGTACCAGATTTAGTGTAGGTGGTAGAAATTATGACTTTGACATTAAGAGGTAAAGTTTTAGGGAGCCAGGTCATGTGTTGGGGTCCTTCAGAACTTGGTATCTGGTCAAGGCCATCTAACATCAGGATTAAGGGATACTTGGAAGACGATGCTATGTCTAAGAGTTCAGTAAAGGCCTCTTCCAGTTGAGTAACATCTCGTATGCAGTTGTCCCATGGTTGATTATAACTAACAGCAATATGGTGGCAGATGTTATTGAGAAGCTGCTTCAGTGGGAGGGGAGAAAAGTGTGTGATGACCACAGGATCACTGGCCTTCAGCCACAGTTTCACCTGAAAGATGAAATATCAAAATATTAAACTGTGGAATGAAGAAATACATTACACTTATCAACAACATAGAAATTGTAAAATGATGATGACATTGTGAAAAGTTGGACAATTAATAAAAACTTTTAGCATAAGGGCCCTTATTCAATGTACAATACCTGACTTGCACAATGTGCCATTAAGACAGTTTTGCCAGAGCATGGCCCCCCAATGAGTACAAGAGGATGTTTTGGGTAGTTCTGCTCAAGGTAAGCTTTGATTGGCTGTGCCTCCACACGTTCAATCCTGAACAGCTGAGAATAGATGTGACACAGGTTGGCCTGCTGGGAGGTGGCATCATCAGGATCTGCTGTGTTCTTTGTGACAGTTGAGTCAATGAGCCTTGAAAGGTCTGTGAACAACTGATGACAAAGCCCTTCAATGTAAGCCTGTCTCAAGGCCACTGTGTAACCCTGTTGCCGATCACACTCTGTGGTGGTAGTGTACACCTCAAGATGACAGGAAGTAACTAAGTCGGGTAGGAAATGCTCACGGATAACACTCAGTTGATCATTTGAAGGATCTTGGTCTTGATGGTGTCCTGTCTTTTTCTGATGTATGATCTTATGAATGTAATACAAGCACCTTTTCATATCATCGGATAAACAGTCCTCCATGGCAAAGCGGAGGTCATTCTCAAGGTCTAAAAGCACAATATAACAGCTATTATATTACAGTACACACACACACACACGCACACACACACACACACACAATATAGACAAAAGTATTGGGATGCCTGCCATTAACTTCAATGACATCCCACTCTAAATTCATATGTTTTAATATGGAGTTGGGATGGACAAGAACAGACATTGTGAACCAGGCCTTCTTCTCCAACATCAGTGCTTGACCTCACAAATACTCCTCTGAGTGAATGGGCAAACATTTCCACAGACACTAAAATCTTGTGGAAATCCAAGAGTGGAAGCTGTTACAGCTGTAAAGAGGGGACCAACTCCATATTAGTATATATGGGATGTCATAGATGTTTCTGTGGGTGTAATGACAGGTGTCCTCATACTTTTGTTTATATAGTGTATATTTATATTTTATATAAACATTATATATGTACATGTATTAATGTTTTTACAGATTGATTGGTGATTAACTTCACCTTACCTGATCTAAAGTATTTCTGGGCTTTTTCTTCTGTGATGCTTCCGTCAAGTATACACTGCTTTACAGACGCCTGAAGCACATCCTTTACTTCCTTCAGAGCCTCATCCCATGTTTTGGTTCCTGTAATTGCCTCTGTCTAAAAATATAGAAAACTCAACACTTTAGTGGGGGAAAGGTATATATTTGTCCAATTGAGCATGTTTGCAGTGACCAGATGATACCTGGCTGCTGTGCTGACTAAGCAGACAGAAGCAGGGTGGTATGACATTCTCATCTCTCCGGTAGCATTCCTCCAGTAACCGAGTGCTTAGCTGCATGGACTGACACGTCTGAAGAATGTTCTGGAACTCTGAGATCTCCACCTGCTCAGGTAAGGATGCAGTGCCATACTCCTCCCCAATCAGACCCTGATCCATGCCCACAAATATTTCCAAAGTTAAAAAAATTTCAATTCACAATCAAATACACTTGTTCCGTTCTCACCTGTCAAACCAGATATGTTTATGTAGTGCCTATTCCTGTTATATCTATAACATCTAAGTGTTTTGAGCAGACAAAGCATGAGATAAACTATATTAATATTCAAAATAACATAATAGGGCTACATTATGCAATGAGAAAATATCTCAGACTTTATTGACTGGAGGCAACACTAGCATTTGAGAGGGTTGAGGTATTACTTGTAATTTAGGATTCTACCATCACTTTGGAAAAAAAGACATGTAATGTCTAACCAGTTAAGCATATAGTAAAATGTTTGTAACATAGTAAATCACCACGAAGAATGGTCCCACTGAAGTGTCTTTGCACCCCTGTATAAGCTGGAGTCGGACCTGCTGGCTAGGCCAGTCCTTTGAGTTGGGGGCCTCATATGGGTCAATAACCTGCATGGGATAATCAGAGGGCAGTCATTTTCAGAAAATATCTACAAGTTTAAAGAAATATTTAAAGTAAATATGACTGATGTAGTATGTGATCTAAAAATGTTATACACTATATATTATTTATACCATTTAATTTATTAAAACACATCATATTCTGTGAGGATTTCAAAGGAGAACAAACAATGGTGTAATGCCACTCCTGTTCAAACAGCAGACAATACACCAAACAATGCGGTAAAGAGGCTAGGGAAGGCCCTGCAGCACCGCTTCTTTATTGTACTGTGTGGAGGAACAGGTGGTGGACCAACTGGGTGTTAAATAGCCTGAAACATCTTTTCAGTTGGGAACCAAACCATAAGCAAGATGAACATGTGTTGTGTATCGCTCACCCTGCACTCCACCCCATGTTTTCGCCTGCAGTGGTCTCTGAGCTTAGGGAACACAGTCTCTCTCAGCGCTCTCCTCTCCTGGACAGAGTCTGAAAACACACAGGATATCCTACGAGATCTCATTTAGGTGCATGGCACGGGAGGAATTTTAACTTACTGTTTGAAACTATTTCTTTGTCTTTATTTCTCAGAGAAAATGTCACAAATTTCACATAAGTGTTTTCTCAGAAAACCAGCTTTCAGAAGGACGCTTTAGGTAGGACATAAATCTAGCTTCCATTTCAAACTGCACTGGAAAGAATGCATACCATCTGCAGAATAGGACTACTGTGTATTAATTGTAGTTAAACTGAACTAATTCACAGCATAAATGGCTGAAAACTACAGCTATAGCTTTCAAATAATGACTGAATACACTATATGATCCATACCACCTACCTTGTGGGTTTGAGCACAAGTATATCTTCACACACAGCATCAATACGCTCTTAGTGATGCACCCAGTATCTTGATCTGATTAATTAATTTTGACAGATCTGGTTCCGTAGTAAAACAAAAAGAAATGTTAACTTTGTGTCCTGTGAAAAATGTCCTGTGTTCTTGGCACTAGGTCCCACCCCAAAACACCAGGCTCCTGAGACTTCCCATTTAGCGCACCACCAGGAAACAAGTCATGTCAACATCGGATGGTTTTTTCATGAAGCCCTAAGCAACGCCCCCAGTGCTTGACAGACATGTAGCTTGGTCTTTGTTACCCTCATGAGTAAATGTTTACATTCTCATACAGCTGAATGATATCCACATGCATTTAAAAACATATTAAGCACAGAAAAAGACAGACAGACACCATTACTTATTTGATAATAATCACGATAAGAGGAGTTTTTTTGATTCATTTTATTATTTAACATTTGTACACAATAAATACAAATTTTTACAGCTAATAATATGTAGAATTTGCACCTGTGTTTTCTGATATTGTCACCATGGCAACAGTCTAAAGAGAAAGCTTGTTATTATTACCAGATTTTTTAGCAGCTCTTAAAACATCTTCAAATGAAAAAAGAGGAATACTTAAAAATAAAATCCACTGGTAGGGGGGAGGGGGGGTGACTGTTTTTGGAAGTTCAAAAGTCGCAACTGGCCGAAGAGAAACATCAAGATGACAACCTTGTTTATATTAAATAAGAAAAACCTTGTTTTGTGTGAGAGAACAGCTTTTTGACACAACGGACACAGCTGTAAACCATAAACTTCAAAACAAGTTCGATAAGATTCAAAAGATCTCAAAGAGATCAACAAGAAAAGATCGTGTTCGAGCGCTAAGAAATGAGCAGAGCAGATATTCAACACTGTTGCCCTTCCATTCAGCCATATTCCAGACACAGTTCATTTTATGTTTGCTTTCTCGACTGCTTATAATTCACATTCTCTCCATTTCAGTTCAACAAGTTTATAATTCATTTGCGGAACCTTTGTTTAAGTAATACACCAGCATCTCACCCTTGGGGGGAATGAATTCCCTTTGCATTGCAGTCAAATGCAAGCACATGAACATAGCTGGGTTTCTGATCACATCCCATCATGGGAGGTGATACAAACAATCTCAACAATGATAAACAAATGGTTGGAAGCTAAAACACTGGCAAGGGGCAGCCATAAAAAGAATACTGAGAATCACAACTTAAAAACACAAAATAAAGTTTTTTTTTGTTTAAAAAAGTGCTGCAAAGACATTGAATAATTGCTTATATGTTAAGCATTAAATATCACCTCAGACAGGGAAAAATATTTTGATTAGTCAATAAATTAAAAGCCTGTTTCGAGATCTGTGGGGCAAATCAGGACAACAATCCTAGGTGACATTTTCACTTGTTGCAAGGTGCTGGGTTGTCTCCATATCTCTGAGTACCTCACTCACTCAAGGGCTTGGGGGGAATATCACATCAAACACAAAACAAACACGAGACAAGCTTTCTACTTCACACAACTAAAAATCCAGGCTGCCCCTTGTATGAATGAGTGGCACTCCTGACACCATCTTATTTAGATCAGCTCTCGTTAATCTCACCATCCGGAACATTCTGCACACTCAGTGGCCGTGGTGCATGTTGCCTGTTTATTTTCCCCCCTCTTTCTGCAAGAGACAGTCTGAATGTCTCTGGAGGCTAACAATCCATTATAAATACTGCCAAAACAGTCAGCCAAATACATCTCACTTAGTCGTCAACAGTGTTTACACAATACAAAAAGAAGAGATACAGAGAGAGAGAGAGAAAGAGAGAGAGGAAAGACAGAAATTAATAAAAAATAATGCACTTTCAACTAAATGCTCCGATATTGATTTGCGTATATAAATGAATAATCTGTCGGCGGTGAGGTGAGGGGGAGTGTACCGATGAGGCACCATAGGACCACTCACTCACTCACACACTCACTCACTCCCAAGAGATGCCACATTATTCAACTCTGTGATCCTTTAATTTTCTTCCTTTCACTTAGAGGACTAAATATTAGTAATATGCACAGATGCCCAACTTCATAGTGAAGAGCTGAAAGAGATAATATCGATGAAGTAAGTACTACTCAAACATCAGAGATTGCCACATGGCGGCGCAGTTGGCACCAGGGGGGTTAGGAGTGGGTGGAGGAGCACGGAGAGATGTGAAGCAAACGAAGGAGCCAGCCTCCGTCACCCCTCTCTTCCGTTCCTCGCCCTCTCCATTCCCTCGTTCCCCTGCGGCCTTCCGCTCTTCCGCAACACACGTTCTGTACAAACTCCCTTTCTCCTCGAGGTGACGTAATGAGCCACTACTCATCAAAAGTCCACTCAGTAATGCTATATATGACGCAATGTTGCACACACTTCCGGAACGTTCCTATGACGACAGTAATGTACTGTACTAATGCTGCACATTAAATACGTTATTGATATGACTACATATGTCCGAGGACGAGGCTTCCTTTGAGCGCTCCGCTCGGCTTCCTCCTGTCCAGGCCCCAGAGCTTTGAAACTCGTGCCTCAACGCTGCCAATCTCCCCATACGCGCAACATGCTCACTCGTTACAAATGTGCAAGAAAGCCACTTTCGAAAAGAAAACAATAAGCTCATCTTGGCTGTTTTTTTTTTTTTATCAACTGCTCCTATTTGTCTGCTCTGCTTTGCAGGTTATGAAAAACCCTTCTGCATACGGATTATAAAGCTTCCGTCGACACATCAATAACTAGGGGTTTGTATGGGCTAAATTTTTTTGTCCTTTTTGTCCATTAAAGACCTGCCCTTCGACACGTCTGGGTGTTACACAGGCGCAGCATCACCCACCCTCAGCACAAACTCCAGATCCTCTGCTCATGGTTTCTACGGTTCTTCTGCTACTTCTGTTTTTTTTTTACCTAGAACATCTAGACAGCTATTATAAATGTGGTTTCGCTAGCAGTTAGGATTCATTTGCGGCTATGATCACAAGACCTAAAATGAACGCACTCGGACCACACACCACTTGCTAACTCCAGATATTACACGACACCATCAACATCATGTGGGAAACTGGGAATAAACATGCAAACAGATCCTCCAAATCTTCAGTCACTGTTCAGTTTGGTTGATTGGTTGGTTGTTTGATTTTTTCTTTTTCAATCTAGCTCTACGTTGGGGTTGGAACACTTTGGAAAACACTTCCTGGTGTTCCGAAAAGTTTCCCCTTTCCCTCTGGGCTGAAGGCATGAGGAGACGAGAGAGCTTCATGTTTTGGCATGAGAGTGGTTTAAGGCACCAGACAGTCTGGGACACAGAGGGGAGCGTTTTCACGAGTGTCTGGACACTAGGGTCATGGCGTTTGACCACTGTCCCTCCCTCCGTCTGCGTCGAGGGTGATGAGGGCATTGGTCAGCTGTCCTGTCAAGACCCGTCCTCCACGTGAGGAGGCGGAGGAGGAAGAGGAGGAAGAGGAGGGCGAGAGGGAAGGAGGTGGGAGTTTGGTTGCTCCGGTGCTGCTGCTGCTGCTACACCAGTGTGATCTCCACCTCCTCCGTCTTTTCTGCCGGGCGCCGCTGCTGCTGCTGCTGTTTGGGCGGAGGGGGCGCTGCTCGCACCTGGGGAAGGAAGAGAGAGAGAGATGAAGAGAGGGAGAGAGCGAGACAGACAGAGAGAGAACAGAGGTTAGGGGGCTGAGGCAAAAATCTCACCATCTATGTCAGAGACAAGGTAAAGCTGATAGCACTAATGAACAAAGAAAATTGAGCATCTCCATAGAGATAAGATACAGATCTTTCAGATCTACAGAAGGTGGCATTGACACCATCTAGCTACAACATGTACTTCTATAACACGCATACTCAATTACTATGCACTAAGTACACTTACAACGTGAGACTCAAACTTTCTACTAGTCAACTCTGAAAAGCGTAAAAAGCAGAGAGGAAAGCTTTGATTACTCACAGGACGCAGTTTGCCAGGACCTGCTCCATCTGGGGTTAGTCTCAGGGGCTGTGGGGCGAAGCCTGGACTCTCTGGACTTAAAGTGTAGCTATGATCTATGAGCGGGAGGGACAGGGAGAGGGACAAGGAGTGGCAAAGAGTGCATACACATGTAAGTATTTCAACACAATAACATGGGAGTTATCCAACTGAAAGAGCTACTCTAAGACATGGCAGGCTTCTGGACACTCACTGTGCACGGGCCCTTTGTGCGAGGGGGGCATGAGCTTGTGCTCTCCGTTGACGGAGGGCGAGCGTGGCAGGGGGAGGGCCGAGCTGGCGTCTGGGCTGGCGTACAGGCTGCCACTGGGGGGCTGGTCGTACAAGGGGAGCGGCGGCAGCGAGGAGTGGCCCCTCTGGGATGGAGACACCTGCTGGGGGGTCGAGGGAAAACACACGCACGCACGCACACACACACACACACACACGAACACGAGTTAAATCACCATTTTAGTAAAGACAAATATCAGTTCAACAGGGTTCAACAGTTCCCTGGTAGAAATGGCTGAGCTCATCACAAACTCATGCCGACAGCGTAATCATGCCCGCTTTTATGCATATAAACTCCAGCCGGAACTTTCTGTCTCCAGTCACGACTGATTGCCAACGTCGGCCCTGTCTAGACTGCGGCGGCAGGGGCCCGTATCAAAGCGTGCGGAAAGTTCCTCTGAGGACTGTGAGTGCTTATCAAAGGCGCTCTGATGACAGGCCCACCAGCCCACTCCCTCGCCCCAAGAGCCACTTCCTGCGCGCGGCCCGTAAACATCTTTAATTTCAGGAAGGATGCAGCCCCTCCTCACATAAACACTCTTTAGGGCCCATCAGCCTTCATCAGACCCAGTGCACTGTACACAGGCTGCAGGGCCTTGCCTGCTTTATCTGAACGCCTTTCATGCATCTGGCCTAACCCAGAAATGTCCCAGAACGATTCCGTTTGTGACTTCCTGTGGAGACCAGAATCAGTGTTCTGAACATCAAAAACGTCTCTATCAGAAGTCATAAAGGGACCAGCCTGGAGAGATGTGGTTCAGAGCATCTGTAATGAGTCTTCCCCATTTTTCAGACTGAATATGGAAATGCATTAGTGAATGTGAATACCAATGACAGGCTCTGAATGTCAAACTCAGTTTAGGAATGGAAGGCAATTATTACAAAGTACTAGAATTACCATTAATACTCCCAGAACAGGGACATTCAGACCTTCTAACAACCCATGCAAATGTCTGTGTGAAACGATGAGGACAGTGCACACTGCTAAGAGCAAGACTGTCAAGTTGATGGACCTTTTTTTGATTTTTGCACGAGGGCAAAGTGCAAAGGGAGGGCAAAGTGCAAAGTCTATCAACAAGCGAAGTTCTCGTGCATGAACTACAGCTACCATGTGGCATACGTGAGCATTGTGCTGACTCATCAGTGTTTGTGGTTAAGGTCTTTCCCTGGTGTTAAAGGAGCAAATATTGATTTTGCCTAATTACTCAATTAAGACTGGGCACTGCGCCGATCAATCAAATTAGGGCCCTGTGAGTGTAGTAGATGTGATGTGACGTCCGGTCGGCTGTGCTACCTGTGCCTCGTGGCCCCAGTGCGAGTCTCCGTTCTCGGAGTTGTTGAGGTCCTCCACCAGCACGGAGGGGAAGACGCCCACGCGGCCGTTGAATTCGCCCTCCCAGAAGCCGTCGTCCTCCTGGTTGTCCTTGTTCAGGATGCGGATGATGGCTCCCTCGGGGAAGGACAGCTCGTCGTCCGTCTGGGCCTCGTAGTCGTAGATGGCCTTCACAAAACTCACTGAGACGGGGAGAGAGTATAAGTATAAGTAAGTATATATACTACTTGATCCCATGAGGGAAATTTGGTCTCTGCATTTATCCCAATCCTTGAATTAGTGACACAGTGCAGAACACACAGTGAGGTGATGCACACACTAATCCCGGCGCAGTGAGCTGCCTGCAACAACAGCGGCGCTCGGGGAGCAGTGAGGGGTTAGGTGCCTTGCTCAAGGGCACTTCAGCCGTGCCTACTGGTCGAGGTTGGAACCGGCAACCCTCCGGTAACAAGTCCGAAGCGCTAACCAGTAGGCCACGGTTGCCCACAGGGAACGGAGAGAGAGGGAACGGAGTGAAAATGTCCACAATCCAGAACCTTACCAGTCAGTCTGAGATTTTGTTGCATGATTTTGATTTTGGGTGTGTGTGTTTGCAGGTGTGTGCTGTTGATTTTAGACTTTAAATTGTAAGACAAAGCATGAGGTCTGTGAAGTTAAAGAGGTAAGGGGTGTGTAAGTGTGCATCAGTGTGCGTATGTATATATTTGTGTGTGTGTGTGTGTGTGTGTGTGTGTGAGAGAGAGAAAGACTCACTGCTGGCGTCTCCGTTGGTGCTGCCTGAGGCCAGCTCGGGCTCGGTGGAGTTGCTGGACGTGTGTGAGCGCGTGTCCAGCGTGGCCAGAGACTGGAGCATGCTCAGTAGGCTGTTTGAGGTGGGGAACTGCAGGTACTTCTCAGGCACGTAGCCCACGTGGCCCGTCTTGTTCCGGGCCTAGAACACGACAGAACCAGCAGGAGGAACACGCATGAGAGACAGTGCAATGGCATGTAAGCTAGGCACATCCACTCTGCTGCAGTAGCTCTTATGTATATGTATGTATGTATGGTGTTTTCCTCAATCCAGCAATAGTTTGACAATGTAAATAAATACAAATACCAAGACAAATACCAAGTTTGACAAATACCAAGTTGTACAACTCTACAAACTGCACTCCGACCCTGATTCCTACACGTCTAATTGTGATGCATTACATTAGGTCCTAACCGGATGCGATGAGAGCGAACATTAGCGATAAAATCCGTTTAATTCCATTGTTTTCAATTGGAGTGTCCTGAAGCAGTGCGATTTTGAGAGAACTTTTGTCGGACGCCCCGTGTCTATTTTCTTTCTGTCGCTTGTGTTGCTCTATTTTAAATGAGGAATATGACGCAATAGAAGGGCATACTTAACGGATTCAGTGTAGACAGATAACATTGACAGTTGCACGCTCGGACATGGTGTTGCCCATAGGACATGGTGTTACTCTGATGTCCCTATAGCGTAAACATGCATGTATAAACATCAGAAACTAGCTGATTCCAGTGAGTCTGTGTAGGCCGTGTGGTTGATGTGAGCGCTGGTGGTGTTAGTGTTTGGTCTGCTGCCCGCACCTTCACCCAGTCCTCCATGTCTCCGTCCTCAATCACCTCCAGCATCTCCTGCTCATCGATGGTCAGCTCATCAGGCTGGGAGGCCTGCCAGGGGACACCACAGAGTGGAAAACTCATCTCGGGAAGATAGCACACTTAACCAGCGTTTAAAACAAAATACATACATCAACCAAGGAACTGAATACTCAAGCACAACATTCACACACATACACAACATGTGACAGCCTGTGACCTGCTGGTTGGATACACTTTCCCATATTCTAAGCGCAGTCTAATGCAAACATGTGGGAACAGTGAGAGTGTACGCAAACAACACAGTGAAGTCAACATTTCCATTACGTAAAGCTGGCTGTTGGACTGCTCTGAGAGTTAAACATTAGACTGTTTAGTACACACCATTTTTTGTTTAGAATTTCTTAAGCTGCTGCAATTTCAGTGGTGATAAGAGTAGGCAAGTGTGAGGGTGAACTGATTTGTTATCAGACATACGTTATCACACTATCCGGCCACTGTGTTCCTGTCCACATCAGTACAACCACAGTGACCAGGCATAATGTACTGAGTTGCATTACAAATTGAGGGGAGATTTGTACGTATGAAAAAACGTGTATGTTTGACAGGGGTGGTGAAGTTACCTTGTAGGAGTAGAGCACCTTGCAGGTGAGGGGGTAGTTCCTCAGTGTTCCTGACGGGCTGGAGCTGCTGTCGTCAAACACCTCCATGTTCTCTTCCAGGTCCTCCCCGTCCTCTCGCTCCAGATCAACTGTAGTCTACACGCACAGAAAATGACCAGGTCAACAACACCAGAACCTAGAGCTTAACACAGGAGCCACTGGTAAAGGCAAGCACTGCAGAGTGAGCAAAATGTGGCCAGCCAGTCCGAAATTCCAGTGTTATACAGAATCAGTTTGAGCCAGAAGTGCATTGGAAGGCCCTGGACACACGTCTCTTTATTCACAACTCTCCCACAGGCAGGATAGATTCTGATTGGTGGAGAGGCTGCAGGTTATGGGTATGAGTTATATAAGACCCGCCCTCAACACCCACCCCCACCCAATCCACACCTTCTCCAGGAGAAATACAAGAGAGGCTATGGGAGATCAGGTGAACACTGTTTCACTCTCCACCCAGCCCTCAGGACAGGACAGGACACAACACACATACACACACACACACACACACACACACACACACACACACACACACACACACACACACACACACACACACACACAAACACAAACACAAACACACACACACACACACACAGGAATAAAGGGGGGTGGGAACTATTCTAGGTGATCCTCATTGGCCGTGTGTGTGTGTGTGTGCGCGCGCGTGTGTGTGTGTGTGTGTGTGTGTGTGTTGAGTCAGCATTGCTCTATTGACACAGTAAACTCTGTGCACTGAGCCTGTCCCCTGGGAGAGCTGAATGGGAGCAGGTGGCCCATGCTGACTGTAAGGGATCCCTGGCTCTGGAGGCCTAGTCTCTTATCGGGGCCTCAGCATCTCAGCACAGTGCTTCTGAATTCACACTCCAACCCCCAGACAGGAGTACAGGCAGCTCATTAGAGAGGCTCACTAGGGGCTAATAGCTGTCTGTCTGGGAGACCGGTCACTTTTTCAGCTACTCATCACTCTGCCCTTATCTCTCTCACTGTCCTCAGCTCAATCTGGGTCTTTGGTCTTTATCACCCCTGGTGCAGCATGATGTGAACAGAATGTTAAATGCAACTCAAGGAGAACAGAAGCCCCACTGTTTAGTGAAGGGAGGTGGCATCCTTCTCTTTTCTCTCTTTCTCTCTCTCTCTCTGTCTCACTCACTCACTGACACAAACACACTGACTGGCAACACAGGATCACAGCTCCAGGTGTCTAGCAAGAGAAAGTAATCAGGAAAATGAAAGCAGTTTTTCCCTGCTTCTTTGGTACTGATCACTGAATTTCATTATATTATATCTTAGCGTGGCTGTTCCCCTCAGCCGTCAGCAGGTGTCAGTGTAGTTCAGCCACAATCCAGACGGGAGCACGACCACAAGGAATCTGTCAGGCGAGCGCTGACATTCATTTGATTGATAACGATGATTAGCCACAATGATGACAGCAGACCAGACACATCCTGTATCTTCTGACGCAGTGCCAGCAGAACGCCGTGGCTCGAAGGTCCTGATAACAAAAGCGCTCACCTCACACAAATGACTGCCCGTGAGGTAGAGCTTGCGTCACGGCAACCGACGGCCCCACCGTCTCCGTAAACAAACAAAAAAAGGGCCCACAGATCCATCAGAGCCTCTCTAATCCCCCTCACCGTTCTGCGCTCTGATTGGCTGCGGCGCTCAGTAATGCCATCGGTGCTGACAGGGATAGGTCACTGCAGCAGACAGCTGAAGGTCATAGCGCCCCTGCCTCCCTCCCACCATCCCTCCGTCTCTCTTCTCCTCTCTCTCTATGAAAACATGCAGTGGGGTGAGTGAGTGGGAGGGAGGGTGGAGTGGAGGGTCTTTACTCTGCCCAGGGGGAAGGCCTGCGTAGGGGGGCCCTCAGGGCTCTCTGCCCTGCTTGCCTGCTCGGGCTCTCTGTCTGTAGAGGGCAGCTGGAGGAGGCTTCTGGGGGGGCTGGCCATGGCAGTGGCAGTGGGGGCCGGCGTGTGGGCGACACACAATGCCGCTGACAGGCGGCAGGAAATGGCAGGCGGTGGCGGGGGAGAGCGAGCGAGCGATCGGTGGGCGAGTGGGCGTGAGTGCCGGCAGGCATCGACCAGCCATGTTTGTGTAGGGAGCGAGGGAACAATGCCCGGTGTTTTCCGGAGAGAGGTGGGGGGGGGGGGGGGGGGGGGGCACGCTGATGGGCTGACGGCCACAATATGCTGCGCCTGTGCCCCCCACTGTGGACACTCTCACCAAAACAAAACACCGAATGAAGAGATGCAGGGGGGGGGGGGGGGGGGGCACTGTGGTAGACATATAGGCATGCGGAGAGGGCAGATGGGCTCGTCTGTATGGTCATCTCTCTGATTCGCACAGCACAAAGACGTTCTACTGACACCATATCACTGGAGGGAAGCCTGAAGGGCCTTAAAAACTGACCCCATCGAGCGGCCAGTATGTGAGATAGGAGGGGGAATGTAGGTTGTGGGTGGAGGGTCGGGGGTGTGGGGTGGGGGGCAGCTCACCGAGATGGAGGGGTCATGGTTGGTGAGGGTGGGCAGCGAAGCCCAGCGCTCATTCTCCAGCTCCTCCATCACCTGGTTCATAGCGCTCTTCAGCCATGTATCCACGGAAACGCCCACCTGCCGTAGCAGGTCTAGACGAGCTTCAGCCTTCAGTTTTATTGTCTGTTGGAGAGAGAGAGAGAGAGAGAGAGAGAGACAGAGTGGAAGAGAGAGAGAGTGAAAGGGAGAGAGAGAGGGAGAGAGAGAACGGAGAGAGAATTTTAAACACATAAGTTGAATGTATTCTTAAACAAATTATGCACCGCATATAAACAAGCTAATTGAATGTTTTGAGACTATTGTATTTCAGACAGAGAAAATTAGACTCTCCACACTTACTCACAAAAGGTGGTTAGTGATATTCCAACAGAATCACCATCACAATCACACACACACACACACACACACACACACACACACACACACACACACACACACACACACAGACACAGATGTAAGTGTGCAGATACAAACAATATTACGTGTCTACACTACCAAAGCCTTTTTTCAACAAAAGGAAATGCTGGCAAGACATAACAATGCTGCCGGTGTTCATTTTCAAACAGCTGATGAAACATGTAGCCACCAACAATACCGAGCAGTGCGCAGTGATTCATGAAAAGTCCAAAACATCTGACTGCCTCATCTCCCCCTCTAAAACGACCCATTTGGGATGATCTCACCGACGCTAGCTCAGAGGTCTGGAGCCTGGTGGAGGGGAGGAGGCGGTCATTGACTGCATTCCAGCAGAGAGCAGTTACCTCTGGGACATCAGGGCTATTGATCCTATTTGACTCCCATCACCCGTGTTTGGGAGAGGCAGAGACCAAGAGATGCAGATGCAGATAGCCAGAGTGAGACACAAAGGGGCAAGAGGAGTCGTGTGCAGATTTTCCTGCATTTCCTGAGTTCCGTCAGATAGGTTAGGATGAGTTCAGATTCCTCAACAGTCGTTTGAGACATCTCCCTCTTTTAAAGAGCGTTGAGAGAACCGAGGAGGATTAGAGGGGGGTTCTGTGATGTTCTGTGAATTTCTCCGCGTCTGAGTCGACACCACGGCGATGCGCGCGGCGCGGGCAGCTCAGCTGGCAGATGGGCGGCCGTTACGGGATGTCAAAACCATACGACTCCAGTCAGGGGCCTGACGCGCAGATGACACGCTTCCTCGTCTCACGACAGAACTGATAATCTAACCTGACACTGAACACACACTGAAGCCCACTGCCGTTTTCATCTGGTATCTCCTCACACTCACACTGACAGTCAGAGCGGAAGCTTCCTCATCTTCAGATACAGACTGGGCAGGCCGAGAGAGACTGGCAATAATAGTGCGGTCACTGTCACCAGAGGGGTGGGGTGGCCTCCGGTGGGCATAAGGAGGGCAGCAGGTGGAGGGGACAGAGGACTGATGGATGGAGCAGTAGTGATGGAGAAGGCAGGGTTGCGTCCGGAATGCCACCAGACAGAGGCGGGGTGGGTTCTGAGTGACAGGACCTGCTGAGGATTCACTCGCACTCCTTCCTCCACATAATGGACTCAGCACACTGGCCACCTACCTACCTATGACTACTGCAGGAATAGGAATGTGTGTGTGTGTGTGTGTGTGTGTGTGTGTGTGTGTGCGTGTGATGTATACATATGTATGTGTGAATGAGCTGACACAGAATGAAATGAATAGTTCCACTTTCAAACTAAACATTCTACTCTCCAAGCAACTCAAGCACAGACCACACAAGTTATTGTTAGGAGCAAATATTATAGTGCCTGAAACCCTAATAAAACACACAGGGAAAGTTTCATTTATCACACAGCTGTCGACTTCCATGGTTGAATTCAACCGGGAAAAAAAGTCACTCAAAAGGCCTTTTGACTGGGCTAGTTTGTAGTAAACTGAGCCCTTTAAATAATTGATGCTAAGCACACTTCCTGCTGGCTACTGGCTCGTTTTAATCTGCACTTCCCTGGAAAACAAAAGCTTGGCAGTCTCCAATTTACTACAGAGCCCCCAGTCCCCTGCTTTCTCCTCTTTTATGTCCATTAGATCTTAATAAGGCTGATTAAATATTTAATAGTGCTTCATAAACTAATGGCGGACATGGAGGAGGAGCCCTGCGGGCATTATTTTTCGGAAGCGATAGCTTTATGCAGTAAACACTGTGTGTGTGTGTGTGTGGGGGGGGGGGGGGGTGCTTTAAACCAGGATTGCTCCCATTGTGTCATCTGCATGATACACTGCTATCTCTGTCACTGTCACACCTAATGGCTGTTCATTTGTTGCGTGTGGCTCGGTGTGTCCAGCAGGGGGCGTGAGAGCTGATGAGCTGATGAGTGGTGCAGACAGAGGGGAAGGTGAGAGTGGGCTTTTGTTTTGTTGTTGTGTTTTTGGCTGGGTCTGAGATGCATTGATCCCCGGCGCGGGCTGACGGGCGGAGCTCTCTGTGTGGATCGATGCGGGACCAGGAGAGCTCCGGCGGGGACCGGCAAGGTAGCGCAGCGGCTCGGCCAGTGGAGGTAAATGGAGCCATTACAAAAACAAGGCAGAGCGCTCATCATCACCATCAACAACAACAAAAACAACAACGGCGGCAGCCACCATTACCACCTGAGAGCATCCTTTTGTTTGCTTTGGCCTTATTGATTTGTTTCTTACCCATGTTTTTTTTATTTTAAAAAATAACAGTGCATGTAAACAAAAGAAGGGGGTCACTTGCGCTTCAGCCTGGTTGGTGCTCACGGAACAGGACGCAGAAGTCAAAAAGGGAGATCCAAGGTCTAACAGGAGCCAAGGAGCAGGACCGGAGCACTCAATGCTTAACGCATTTAACCCACTCTCACCTTCCCCTCTGTCTGCACCACTCATCTGCTCCTTGGCTCCTGTTAGACCTTGGATCTCCCTTTTTGCATGTAAACAAACTTGTTATACACGAAACACACACATACACACACACACACACACACACACACACCATCTGTACCTCAGCCTTGCGGATGTTTTCTTTGGCCTCGTCGATCCTCAGCTCTAGGTCGTTGCGGCCTTGCTCGGTGGGCGGGATCCCCAGAGTCTCACACTCCTCCACACACTGTATAACAGCAGTCAATCAATCAAGGGGCCAATCAGGTTCTGCCTCAGTCAATATCGGACATAGAAATGTGCTTTTTTACACTTTTTTTTTACACTAGGTACAATACAGATACAATACAATAATCCTCTTTCCTCTCTGCAGTCAGTAATGCTGAGGTGTACTTTGAACATCACAGCAATGCACACTGACTGACGCCTCATACTCAGCATAAGCTAGGGGAAGGAAATCCCCAATACACGGCTCACGGCTATGTGTGTAGGGGGTGACCTGGCATCTAGCCTTTTATACACACAAACTACAGTACCTTTGTACATGTGAATGTGTGTGTTTGTTTGTATTTGCGTGTGTGCGTGTGTGTGTGTGTGTGTGTGTGTGTGTGTGTGTGTGTGTGCGTGTGCGTGTTGTACCCTCTTATAGTGGATGATGTTCTTGTGCTCCCTGGCCACGCGTGTGGCCCACTTGCGGGCCTCCTTGTTCAGGCTATGCTCCTCCGTGGTACCCGTCTCCGACTCCAGCTGCCGACTCTGTAGGAAAACAACACCCCAAACCCCCCGTCACCATGGGAACTAAGCACAAGACACCCCACACACATCTACCCATCACCCACCCATCCCCAGAGTTCCAAACACTGATCCTAGACCAGTTTTTTTTTTTTTTTTTTACATTTTTATCCCTGCTTGGGCTCCACGGCTAAAGCTACTCCCTTCAGCAAAGCCCCCTGTCCTCCCCTGGCTGATCTTAAGGGAGATTAATCCGCAGGCAGGCAGGCAGGCAGGCAGGGGCCACACGGATGAAGCCGCGGAGGGATTGCCTGCTGATGTAAACACTGGTGGAGGGATGGAGAGATGGAGAGATGGAGGGAAAGAAGGATGGAGGGAGGGGGGGGGATGTGTGGGTGATGACAGTGGTGGGAGACGGCGGGTCTGAGAGGGGGGGTGGGATCTGGAGCTGTGGGGCAGATAAGACGAGCCCAATGTAAAGCAGCTTTGGACCGGGGGGGCTTAAGGGTACAAATCAGCCACAACCTCCTCCTGACCTACTGTCTGTGTGTGTGTGTGTGTGTGTGTGTGTGTGTGTGTGTGTACAAATATATGTGCCTCTATTGAGTATGTAGATGAAGGCTGAATGCAAATACTGGATCACTAAGACTCTATAAAAACAGTATGTGTGTGTAGAAGTGCGCCTGCAGGAAGCATGTAGCATGTATGTCAGCATACTGTTGAGTGTGTATTATGTAAGAATAGTTCAGTGTGTATGTTCCAGTGTGTGTGTAGAATAGATCCAGTGTGTGTGTAGAATAGCTCAGTGTGTATGTTCCAGTGTGTGTGTAGAATAGCTCAGTATGTATGTTCCAGTGTGTATGTTCCAGTGTGTGTAGAATAGCTCAGTGTGTATGTTCCAGTGTGTGTGTTCCAGTGTGTATGTTCCAGTGTGTGTGTTCCAGTGTGTGTGTTCCAGTGTGTGTTCTAGTGTGTGCCTGACTCCTTGTCTCCAGACCTCTCTGCACTCAGGGGGCCCCTCCTCGAGGCCCCCTCTATCTCTCTCTCTCTCTCTCCCTCCCTCAATTATTCTGCCCTCCCTCCCTTCATCCCTCCCTCTCTCATTCTCTCTCTCTGCCCTCCTTCCACCAGTCCATGGCCAGCCCTCAGGCAGGGACTGCATGGTAAATGGGAGCCGGACTAATGAGGGCAGATGGTAGCCTCCACGGTCTCCTCAGAGCATCCATACTGTAGAAGGAGGAAGGCCGATGGACTGCGACCTCTCTTCTCGTGCCCAGTGTGCCACACACACACACACACACACACACACACACACACACACACACACACACACAGGGCTTTCAGTCTAATGAGGTCAAGTGGTGTTTGCTAGTGTGAGTGTGTGTGTATGTGTGTGAATGCACTGGCACACTAACCTGGTGTACTTGTCTCTGTATTCTTCCACAGAACATATGCTGTTTGTTAGTCTGGATGGTGCTTGTAGCTGTACTCTATGTGTGTGTATGTATGCTTCATATAAAACAAGCATGTGTGTGTGTGTGTGTGTGTGTGTGTGTGTGTGTGTGTGAGTGTGAGTGTGTGTGTGTGTGTGTGTTTGTGTGTGTGTGTGTGTGCATGTGAGTTTAATGTACTTCTCTCTGTCCTCTTCCAGAAAGCACGTGTTGTTTGTTAGACTAGTGTTTGTGTGAGTGAGAGAGAGGATAAGTAACTGTGTGTGTGTGTGTGTGTTTGTCTCTTCCCTCTTTCACAGAGATGTGTGTGTGATTGTTTCTTTGTGTTCGGCTGCGAACAAGAGCATTGTTCACTGCACTCCCGGTGTCGACTTATCGATTCTTCCCCTCCTAATCATGTTAGAGGCGGCAAGTGTACCAACCAGCTACTGCAAGCCCTACTAGCAGCTACACACACACACACACACAGACACAGACACTCACACACTCACACACACACACACTCACACACACACTCACACACACACACACACTCTCACACACACACACACACACTCACACACACACACACACACACATACACACACACACAGCAGGGGAGCACAGACTACTGGCAAAGATCTGATGAGACAATGGGAACAGACTCTAGCAGCCAGAGACAGAAGAGAGAAGAAAAAGAGGGCACGAGAGACAGAGAGGAGAAAGAGAAAGAGAGACAGAACATGGCAAAGAGAAAAGGGCAAGTGGGCAAAGACGGAGCTGAGCGAGGGAAGAAAGCAGAGAGAGAGAGAGAGAGAGAGAGAGAGAAATCATTTTGAGTCTGGCCAAAGAACAAGCCTTCATCAGTATGGCTGCCTGTACGTGCCGTGGCTCTGTAACACACTGAGATGGGGGGGGGGGTGGCGCAGGGGAAGGAGATGAGAAACACATGACTGCCCTCCCTTTCTTCTTCCTCTGTTTTTGTCTTTCGTTTTCCCTCCTCTCTCTCTCTCTCCCTCTCTCCCCTCCATCTTGGTCCAGACCTAAATCACAACCATGTGGCTCCACTAACCTTGCCTGCAAACAACAGAGGGGAGGTGCATGATGGGAGTGAGCATGGCTGACGAGGCGTGCGCGTGCTGTCGGGGGGCGGGTGGGGGCGGGTGGGTTGGGGCGGTCTGGGCCAGTCGATTCCTCTGTGACCGTTCAGTTCGGTATGAAGCGCGTGACAGCAGGGCTGGACCATATGGGATGTGCAGGCCGCACAAGACAGTCTAATGAAACCGTTTTTCTGCAGACAGTTACAGTTCAATAACTACGAGCTACACCACATTTCAACTCTCTCTCTGTGGTCAGGACGTCCACTTTCATCCACTTTCTTCCATGTTCATGTTCCAAAACGTCCCCTCAGGTCCATGTGCCCTCATGTAAACTCCCTCCTTAGAGTTCCAGGAGCTCCACAGCTCAGTTGAATACTGTTTTGCATTGTGTATGTGTGTGTGTGTGTGTGTTTGTGCACGCGCGCATGGCTGATTTTTTCAAGGTGTTCACAGGCATGCAAAACAAGAGCTGGACTGATGAGAACAAAATGAGTGGAAAAACAGCATCTCACTCACACACACAGGAAGCGTTGAGCTGGAGGTTGCATCCTTCCCATCATGCACTGCAAGAACACTAGCATGCAGTGGGTGACAGGCCTGGTGACAGCTTTTGCTTTCATGCCACACGACACAAACTTGAAGTTATCAGAGCACGATGATGGGTGGAGACAACAGTAGGCACATTCTTCATTTCACCAAGGACATGACTGACAGACTAAATCTCCTGTGCGTGTGTGTGTGTGTGTGTGTCTGTGTGTGTGTGTGTTGGGGACGCTCTACCTGGGCCAGGGTCATTCTCATGGCACTGACCGGCGACGGTTCAATGTCCACCAACTGCTCAATGGAGTTTAGGGTCTGAGTTGGGGCCGGGAGAGACGCGGCGGTCAGGAGAGGAGAGGAGAGGGGACAGAGGACAGGACACCAGTTCAGTTAGGACACAGAGAGGGACACTAGAGAGAGTTAGTGTGGACAGAGCACAGAGAGCGAGAGAGGGAGTCTCATTAGCACTGAGGCTACAACAAACAAGCTGGAACAGAGACTGCTGACCAGAGAGAGAGAGAGAAGGTTAAAGATAGAGAGGAAGAGAGAGAAAGAGAGAGAGAGAGAGAGAGAGAGAGAGAGAGAGAGAGGGAGAGAGAGAGACAGAGATGCCAATAGACAATCAGCACTAAAAAGCAGACAGTAAATGTTAAAAGAGTGAAAGATTGAACGACAGAACAAGGAGAGAGACAAGACAGCTCACAAATAAAGGCAAGGAGAGAGGGATGAAAGCTTCTGCTAGAGGGAAAAAAAGGCATTTTGTTAGGAGGAACACACAGTAACTACAGCACATTCAGAAATGGAGGTTAAATATGGTGATCTGATCGAGTCAGTGAGGATAAGCAGCAGACAGGAGCTAGGAACAGGCACACACTAGCAAACTCAACCTGCAGCAGTGTTGCTGAGGAGCCCGAGTCATAATTAGCAGCAGAGTGTTAATCACAGGCAGAAATAGGAAGGGACCCCTGTCGGGTGCGGCTCTAGGTGTGTGAGAGGGTGATAATTGTGTGTACGACTGAGTGTGTGCATGTATATGTGTGTGTTTGTGTGTACATGTGCGAGAAAGACACTGACAGTGAGAAACTGAGAGATAGAAAGCGAGCGAGAGAGAGAAACAGGGACGGATAGATACACAGGCAGACAGATAGAGTTGTGGGACTGAATACTGTATCACGGCAGGAAGAAGCCTTCAGATGGCCCGGGGAGGGGAAGGGATTACTGCGGATCCCTGCATGGCTGACACTCCAATATGCACCATCACAAGGGTGTTCTCTGAACACCAGCCCGGGAGAGACACAGGGAAACACAGCAGCCACAGACACTGCAGTGAGCCCTGAGCCCACACACGCCCACACACACACACACACACACACACACACCATATTTTAACTGTCAGCACATGTTCATTTATGGATTACCTCATTTATTTAACTAATTAGCTACTAACTAATTTAATGAACATATGGGTCTAGACGACCCATCACCATCAGCTCAGAGCCAGTGAGATGAGTGAGACTCTGTTAGTAAGTGTCTCTATCTCGCTCTCTCTCTCACACACACACACACACACACACTTCACAAAGAAATGATGTGTGGCTTCTCCTCTGTGGATGTCTTTTCACGTGTGACAGACGGCTTTCTGATGATGAGGCCGCCCAATTGGCCGCGGGAGACTCTGGAGTCCCATTCCTGTTGCGTGTCGAAGCGCTTGGGGTGGTCAGGGGATGGAGCAGCGGCCCTTTGGCTCGCCAAACCGCAGGGGAGGAATGAGTAGCCATTAGCAGCAGGGGGGACGGAGGTGCTGGATTGGGCATCGGTAGAACATGGAACTGGGCCTGACATTGTGTGTGTGTGTGTGTGTGTGTGTGTGTGTGTGTGTGTGTGTGTGTGTGTGTGTGTGTGTGAGAAGAGAGAGAGGAAGTGAGATGGTGTGTGAGTGTATGGTTGCTCACCGCGTCGCTGTCGCTGGGCTGGAACTGGAAGTCTTGTGCTTTGTGAAAGACCGGGCTCTCCTGCATGAACAGCTGCTGATTGAAGTCCTGCATCACCTGCACACACACACACATACACACACAGAAAATATGACATATGTACTTAATAATGAATGATTTAATCTACTGCAGACACAGACACACATAAATGCTCAAGAACACTGTCTCACTCACAGACACACACACAGACACAGACACAAACACACACACACAAACAAGCACGAGCACAAAAGCACACTCCAAAACACACACAGCGTGACACATGATGAATGAACTGGAGAGTGGAGGACTCTCTGGCTGTAGGTTTGTTAAGAGTCCTGAGCATTGTGTGTGTGTGTGCGCCTGTGCGTGTGTGTGTGTTTGTTCAAACTTCAAACACACACTCACACACACACACACACAGTCCAAGGTCACTGCAGTCCCTCCTGAGATAGGTGAAGGGTTCTGGTGACGTTAATCCAGAGAACACCACAGTCGCAAACACACACAATCACACACACACACACACACACACACACACACACACACACACACACACAGAGCTCCAGGCAGTCCAAAACCCTTGCCATCTGAGAGCAGTTCTGCACCTCTGCATCTGTGTTTTCTACAACACGTGTGCACACACAAACATCCCCCACACACAGTCAGACACCCCAAATGAAGAGTATAGAACTTACTTGATTACGTGCTTGTCTGTGTTTGGGTGCGTACATCTGCATGTGTGCTACAAATTATGTGTGTGTGTGTGTGTGTGTGTGTGTGTGTGTGTGTGTGTGTGTGTGTGTGTGTGTGTGTGTGTGTGTTGGAACAAGTGTGGGTGGCAAATGTGTGATTTCTTCACTGGGGATTGGCTAATGAACAGCTGGAAAGAGACTTTTATTTTTCTGGGAAGTAAGAGTGAATCTACAATGACGGAAAACAGAGAGAGAGAGGCGCTCTGTAAGTGTGAGTGTGTGTGTGTGTGTGTGTGCATATGTGCATGTGCATGTGTGTGAGTGTGTGTGTGTGTGCTTGTGTGCATATCCATGTGTGTGTGTGTGTGTGTGTGTGTGTGTGTGTGTGTGTGTGTGTGTGCGCATGTGTGTGTGGGGAGGGGGGCTCTGACTCACGCGGCTGGACTTCTCCAGGAGGAACTGGAAGGTGCTGTGGACGGCCTGGAAGGCCTCCAGTTCCGTTCGGCAGAAGGAGATCAAATAATCCTTCACATGGTCATACACATTCCCATCCAGAGCCTAGGAGAGAAGGGACAGAGAGAGAGAGAGAGAGAGATCAGTTTTTCAGTCCAATCCAGAGGAGGAGTCTGGAGAGGAGGGAAGGTCTGTGGTTTCCTCCCTCCAAACAAACCTGTGAGGAAAATGTTTCTTTTTGCCATTGCAATCTCGAGCCCAGACCTAAGCAAAGCGGAGAGGGGGGGGAGGGGGGGGGTTGGCGAGTGTGTGTGTGTGTGTGTGTGTGTGTGTGTGTGTGTGTGTGTGTGTGTGTGTGCATGTGCGTGTGTGTGTGATAGAGAGAGCGAGAGGTAAAGAGGTGATGTTTAGCTTTGCCTGTGTAATCTTTGGATGGGAGCGCAGTGCTCCAGCAGCAGCAGCAGTGGCAATGGCAGCTGGGAGAGGTTGGAGAGTTCAGATTCCACATCCTCAACATGCAAAAACAAAACTCAAGAGTCGCTTTCTTCCTTTTCGCTCTCTCTCTCTCTCTCCTCTCTCCTCTTTGTCCTCCTCCTCCTTCTCTCTCACTCACTCACTTTCTTTTCATCGGCATCCAAACACTTCACAGACCACAACAGTCAAAAACCCAAAACGACTCTTTCTCTCTCCATCTCTCCGCCCCCCCCCCAGCCCTCCCCCTAATCGACAGCAGTTGTACAACACAACACGCAAAAACAAACTTCCCCACTCACATGCTTACTCCATTTCAACTGAGTGGTTGCATTTCCCTGCAGCGCAAGAGTAATGTCTAGGTCTCTAAGTCTAGACAGCCACTCCTCCCTATCTTTCTCTCTCTCCCTCTCTCTTTCTCTCCCTCTTTCCCTCGTTCACCCAATCCTTCAATCAGGAGCCACTTCACAGATAGGTGCCTAGATTCCTGTGTCTGCGTGCACGGCTGCATTGCCTTTGTGTGTGAGAGTTAAGGGAGACAGAGAGTGAATGTGTATGTGTGTGTGTGTGTGTGTGTGTCTGTGTGTATATGTGTAAACTTGAAACAGCATCAAATAACAGGAGAAGAGCAATCACCTCAAACTTCAATCTGTCAACATGGCCCTGAGTCTCAGTGGAACACAGATCTAAGGCAAGCAGAGCCCTTGTGCACAGTAAGAGAGGGCACGA
>NW_027468598.1:9528591-9533591 GCF_046254945.1 Alosa pseudoharengus | reverse complement strand
GCTGCTTCTCCGAGCGTTCCTCCAGCGTTCCTCTAGTGTCACGTCTCACTCCTGACTCTGACCGCGGCTCTGGTAAACATCTCACTCCGGCTGTCGCCGCACTCCTCGTCGCCCCGAGCTTGACCGTACTTTGGGCCCCAGTTTCACCAGAGACTCGGCCGTGGGGAGATCTGGAGCTAAATAAGGACGTGATCCGAGGTCCCGGCCCAGAGATTCCACAGATCTGTTTGTGCTGGCAGTGAGCTCCACAATCGTCCAAAAACAAGCGCCCTGAACACTTGGCCCACGCACAGGGACCCAGAGAACGGCCACCAAGAGCTTTAAAGGCACCGCCTGCTGGACCAGCCTCAAACCTTGGCCTCGGGGGTGGGTCGTGGGGGGTTATTAGATGAGAGGTGTTGGCTGTGTTCAGGGCGGTGGGGTAGGAATGGCAGAAGGGAGGAGAGGGGACGAGAGGAGAGGATAGGAGAGGGGAGGAGATGGGAGGAGGCCTGAGTGCTTCAGGGGGCCTAACTAGAGAGGACATCACATCACAGCACAGCACAGCACTGGGACATGACCCGTGGGAGCAGGCCAGCGAGCGCCACATACCAGACATGCTTCCCTCACTCACACACACACACACACACACACACACACACACACACAGTCCCTTCTCTCTCTCTTGTGCATACACACACACACACACACACAGAGTCCCCTCTCTCTCTCTCTCTCGTGCACACACACACACACACACACACACACACACACAGAGTCCCTTCTCTCTCTCGTGCACACACACACACACACACACGCAATCTTTTCTCTATTTAGCTCTCAAACAATCTCTTGCTCCCATGACACATAAATGGTCACACACATGTGAATGATTTCTCTCTTCCGTGCCAATTCAATAGACATGTTTTCCTTCTCACGCAGCGCAGCGCAGCTCAGCTCAGCTCAGCTCTCTCCTCCCAGCCCACTTGAGTCCAGTCCACTAGCTGGACATGTCCACTAGCTTTAATCCCAGAGGTGTGGCTAATGTGCTGAGGTGTGGAGACGATGCCATGATGTCAGCGACTCCATCATAGGATGACTGGGCATTTCTGAGTCACCCTCTACAGTCAATGACATCATGAGCCAAACGTGCATCCTTCTAGACAGCTGATATTTAAATAAGAGTATGTGTGTGTGTGTGTGTGTGTGTGTGTGTGTGTGTGTGTGTGTGTGTGTGTGTGTGTGTGTGTGTGTGTAGGTGCAGTCACAGACAACTGATATTTAAATAAGAGTGTGTGTAGGTGCAGGCACAGACGGGAAAGTTAAGGCAGAGCACGTCCAGTCACGGCGTCATCCAAGTGACCTATGCTTAAGAGGCCCCCAAACAATGACACACCAGTCACACCGGCGCTGAGCTACCAGCCGAGCGTGTCCTGAGTGTGTGAGTGCTCATCAATGTGTCTGTGTGTGACACCCTGTAGACGCGTCGAACTTGCAGGAGAAGGGCCTCATTCTTCTACCAATGTCTTGTGTGTGTGTGTGTGTGTGTGTGTGAGAGGGACAGGGGCAGGTGAGGTGTGACATCATGACTCATCGTGACCTCTTGAACTCCTGTGGGAATGAGTCACTAAGAGAAGGGAGGTTGGAAGCACTGATCTATAAAGAACACGTGTTCTTTATAGATCAGTGGTTGGAAGTCAGAGTGAGGTGGGTAAAGATGAGAGGAGGAAGTGAAAACAAGGAAGTGCAGACGTGAGGTGGACAAAGGTCAGGAACAGAGTGGACCTGAGAGGCAGGAGAGTAGAGGAAGAGAGAGGCCCATCATCTCACCTTGATGCAGCTGATCAGGTCGGTCTGGTAGTAGCGGTCCTGGTGGGCGTTAGCCGCGGCTAGCGTTAGCAGGTACTCATTCCTGGCGTGGGTGGCCTTGGAGTTGCAGTCGTTCCTCTTGGCTTTTAACTGGGAGACAGAGAAAGACAGATTAATGTGTGTGTGTGTGTGTGTGTGTGTGTGTGTGTGTGTGTGTGTGTGTGTGTGTGTGTGTGTGTTGGAGAAGAAAATGATTAAACAGAAGGTAAGAAAGGAAGGAGAGCAGCGATCTGGGCTTGTACAAGCGCAGACCCAAGCCAACCACCCGTGTGTCTTTATCTCCCAGCGTTGTTGCCATACACAGTGAAAGAGAGAGAAAGGGAGTCTGGCAAGGGCTTCTACTGGGAGATTACACTCAAAGGGAGGAATCGGGGCCGATGGGTCTGGGCTTTGGTCTGCGGATAATACTGATCTGGGCTCAGCTCGAAAGGCCCAGGTGCAGCTGAGCCCCCAGCAGATGAGTGTCAGGCGTGAGAGAGATGAGAGCGTGTGCGAGACACACACACACACACACACACACACACACACACACACACACACACACACACACACACACACACACACACACACACACACACACACACACACACACACACACACACACACACACACACACACACACACACACACACACACACACACACACACCACCAACAACAACAACAACAACTCAGAGGAAAATGGCTCACTTTCATTTCACCCTCTGATCAGAGGAAAGGGAAGGGAAAGAAACAGAGAGATTGAGAGAGAGACAGAGAGAGAGGGTAACGATACCTACCTTCACGCTGGCTTTCTGTAAACTTATCCTGGACTGGAAGAGCCCCAGCTTTGACCTGTGAGAACGCAAGGAGGGGGTCAGGGCGAGAGAGCAGAGAAAGAGTGCGGGTTGGAGCTGAACAGACATCATCAATCAAACCCAGATCAATCCCACTTTACAGCCATGGGCCTGGGCCAGGCAGCATAAATCAGTGCATCAGGCCCAGCATGAACCTGTGAGAACAGCTCAGCGGCCGCTGTAAATCCTCCCCCAGGCTTGGCCCGCCACACGCTCCGCAGCAGTTAAGATACTACTCTTTATGAGCAGCTCAGGCCTGGAGACGGCCAGGGGGTAACTAATGGCCTCGGTGTGTGTCTGTGAGTGTTTGTCTGTGTGTGTGTGTGTGTGTGTGTGTGTGTGTGTTTGTGTGTGTTTGTGTGTGTGTGTTTGTGTGATTATGTGAAAGACGGTGTGCAGAGCTGTTCAGACTCCAACTGTGAAGGACTGTTTCTTTTTTCTGAGATTATCTAGTGTGGTTGTATGTTATGTGTGTGTGTGTGTGTGTGTGTGTGTGTGTGTGTGTGGAGTGCATGAATATGTGTGCACATATGAAAATCTATTTCTATTCTATTATATGGAATTCGCTCTTATCCTGAGACAATCTTGAGAGGGCTCCATGTTTATGTGCAGGTACACATTTAATATAGTATGCATAATAATGGAGTTTATTTTTGCTCACGGGCATTGAAAAACGACCTCCTGATGTCCTCCTACCCAATGGGGACAGCTTGGGTGTATCAACTGATCCTTGCAACCCCTCAGCCCCCAACAGGTAATTTCAATTCCTGTCCACTTTGCGCTGAGTAATAAAATGCAGAGCTGGGCTGACCGTCCGATCAATACGGACTCTGCCAGCCAGCACACCGTTCCTGGAGGCCGACCTCTTACTCACTCGCTCGCTCGCTCGCTCCTCCCTCCATCCCTCGTTCCCTCCCTCCTTCACTGAGCCTGTCACTTCTCCTGTCACTCTCTCGCTCCCTTATCTGTCTCTCTTGGCAGCTCTTGTCCTGCTGAATGCGGTCTGTCCAGCAGAAGAGTGGCGGCGGCGCTGACCTGACTCAGACTTTGCTTCCTGTGAGTTAACAGGTCAACACAAAAGGTGTTGGGAATTCCAGCCGGCGCTGCCCAGTGGACTTTTTAAGCCGTGAGGCAATTGTGCGCTGAATCTCTAATGACCGTGACTGGACTCGGGGGGGGGGGGGGGGCAGCCTGTCTTGTTGTGCTGCTCCATCATTAGCGATTCAATCCATAGCGGGTGCAAAAAAGGACACGCTTCTGAGATTTTAATGGCGCTATCTGGTCAGGCATAAATCTGGGACAGCCCCAGGAGCTGCTGGCATGAGCGGCCTTCTTCCCTGTCGGGCGCTAACTGGCCGGGCTCCTAGGTGCGGTTAGCGGTTAGTGTTCTCCCCGTTGCGAGGACGGGCGCAGCGAGGCGCGGCACCTACTTGGCTTCGATGTCGGCCTTCTCCCGGACGGCCTGGGCCATCTGCTCCAGCTCAAAGTACTTCTTCTTGGACTTGGCCAGGTCCTTGACCGAGTCCTGCAGCTCCGTCTGGATGCGGCCCAGCTGCTCGATGCACTAAACACAGAGGGCAGACAGGGGGCGCTGTCAGCAGGGGGGTGGGGGGGGGTCATGGGGGTGGCAAACACCACAACGGGCACTCTGCCATGACAGGCAATCTGCTGAACTACTCACAGACGTACACATACACGCTGTCACACATGCACACACACTTCAATGAAACTACAAAGCTCAACAACCTCACAACAATCGAGACAGAAATAGTGTTTTTCTCTCTCTTGCTCTTTCTCTATCTGTCTCTCTGTACCCTTTTTAGCTGCTGCTCCTTGTAGAGCCGGACGGTTTTGGCTGGATCGGTGATGTCGTTTTTGTAGTTCTCAAAGACGTTGATGCGCGACTGCGTCACCTGGACCGTGCCCTCCAGGTAGGCCCTCCACACCGCATACACATTCCTACAGCAGGGAGAGAGAGAGAGAGAGAGAGAGAGAGAGAGAGAGAGAGAGAAAGAGAGAGAGGAGACGGGAGAGAGAACTGAATAATCTCAGCACGTACAAGGCAGATCCCACACACAGGACACACACACACACACACACACACACACACACAGGACACACACACACATAAACACAGCCTCCCTCAAGTGCATCAATTTCCAGCACATCCATTTCCATTTGACAGCCAAAATAAAAAACAGAACAAATCAAGCGTGCAGATCAACAGACAGGGAGGCAGCACTGCTAACACAGGGAAGAACAAAAACACCGCTCACACTGGGCCAGGTAAAAATCAGAAACCACACTCACCTGTAGT
>NW_027468598.1:9516091-9523591 GCF_046254945.1 Alosa pseudoharengus | reverse complement strand
AGGGACTGCTTTATCTCACGGCTCTCCATCAGACAAATCCAACAGGCATTCTGGGTCTGAGCGCTCACTCCAGCCCAACCGACAGATGGGCAATGGTGGGATAATAGGTGAGGCGGTTTAATGGTGGAAACCATAGACATCTTCATTATTCACTATTAAAGCCCAAACACAAAACAATAGATGTTTGTGCTGACATATAGTACTAAATCAATATATAGTGCTTTTATGTTCAAATATATATAAAATGTAGCGTATAGTTTCATGTTAATGTCAGCCATCATGGTGTAGGACACAGTTGAAAATAAAACAGGTTTCATTTTCATATATGCCATTTCATGCACAGTAATTTGGCTTTTACTCTTTGGCTCACACAAAGTGACCTTGAAAGAGCAGAAACCACAAGGTGTGGCTGCGAAGTGAGAAAACCTCAACGATCAGCTTCTGTGTCAAACAGGATGTTCTGTCTGACACAGGGTATGAGGTCATGCGACAGTCTCGGACAGAGTCGTCAGCAGGTGGGGTCAGGCATCGCTCCTTATATGGGTCAAAAAACACAGACTTGCACCAAACAAAAGATTTGTGGCATTATTTACCGAGGGGAGATTAAAGGCGCTAATCTGTAGCTGGGGGTTATGAAGGCTAGGGGTGACCATAGACAGAGGATTGATCATAATCAAGCTAAACACCAGTTGAGTAAACATTAATGAAATAGGTCGATCACTCCTGATAATGACGACTTAAAACAAGCAACCATGAAAAAAACAATGGCTTTGGTAATGGTGACCAACTCGATTGTTGTAGTGTGTGACCTTGAACATCCTCTTAAGGAGATGGTGTATCGGGGCCAAGAGACCTGTGCCCCCACCTCTCCCCCCCAGGCACAAGAGGTGGACAGTCCAGACTGGTGTCTGGGACACAGGGTGTGGGACAGGGGCAGGTCTTACGGAAACACCAGTAATACACTGAACCAACGGTCCTGAAACACACACATTCAGCACATACTTCCTGTTTTTGTTGGGTTACTGGGGTGTTGAAAGGTAGGTTTGCCCGCCAGGATATCCTGCACAGACCAGGCAACTCAGAGAAGAGAAGAAAGGAGAGCGAGAGGGAGAGGGAGAAGGTGAGGAGAGAGAGAGAGGGGCACAAAGCCAACGCATGTGCAGGTCTACTATCCTGATGTGGAGGACAGAAAGGGCAAACTGAGACTGTTAAGGGGAAGTTTTGATGGCGAAGTGACATCACAACAATAGCAGTGTGTGATACACTATTATGGTTGAACAAATGGGCAATCTGCATAAAATGTAAAAGAAAAGAGGAAATTCTGCATTCAGTTCTGACTATATTGGAGGCTATTCCACAATTTGAAAGGACATCTCCACTTAAACCATGCTGGTTGACGCAGGCTTTTGTCCTTTCTTTGAAAAGGAAAATGATAAAATGATGAAGCCATAAAAAGGGGGAGAACGTGCCAGACATTTAAGTATCAATCTCCTACTCCACTGCTCCCTCTCGAGCTACTTAACAAGCCGCTTGCTTCAACCACTTCCTCTATGGTGCCCCTCACCTTCCCTTCTTTTTGCCTTTACATCACTCGCTTTTGTTTCCCATCTTCCCCCATCCCCTTCCTTCTCCTTTCATCCGGTTTTACCTATTGCAGTCGTCACTTTAAATCTGTCACTCAATCTATCTTTCACACAGCTCGGCCTGCCATGTTGACAGTCAGCAGGATATCCAAACACATAACCAGTAATAACATTAGAGTTAGATGGGGGGGTGCTGTTTGTGAGGCTTAAATGCATATTGACTTTAACCCCCCCCAGCCATTATGCCGAGTCAGCAAGAGAAGGAAAGACAAAGAGAGAGAGAGAGAGGGAGGGAGGGAGAGGGAGAGAGAGAGAGGGAGGGAGAGAAAGATAGAAAGAGAGAAAGACAGAGCAGGGAGGTTGGGTGCCAGCTCAGCATTTAGCTGGGAAGATTAAAACAACAGGATCTCAGCCTTTCCTGTGGCCGGGCTGACGGGAGGAAGCTCTGCACCACGGCGACTGTGCGTGGAGCATGTGCACAACACGCCGCGGTGGAAACCCAGAGAGAGACGGCGCAAAGCAACAAGCAAAGAATGGGCAACCGACAGAGACAAATGAACAGGTAGTGTGTGTGAGTGTGTGGAGTGGAGATAAGGGAGATGAATGAGGGAAGAGACTAAGTGAGCTAGGAGAGCAACGGGAGAGAGCGAGCGTGGAGCAGAGCGCAGAAGGAGGCTGGGAGGAGGAGGAGAAGGAAGGGCACTGGGGTCGGCCGAGTGAGTGTTTGCAGAGGCAGCGTTCCGTGGCGTTGGAGGTCCACGTCGCTCTGGACCGGCCCGGCCCGGACTGGCCCTCCTGTTCACACACACACACACGCCACACAGTCTCCCCTTTGTGCTTTGTGCCCTGCTCCCCACTGCGGGTCAGCTTCCAGAACCGGCCCTGCCCTTCTCACATGGGCACAATGGGGGCATTGAGCTGGCAAAGCCATTGATGAAGTTTCCAGAAGCTTCCCCGGGCCTGGCATAACTGCCCTTCTGGTCCTAAACCAATCCTGCCACCATGTCCAGTAACCCCCCCCCCCCCACACACACACACGCTCCCAACACCTCCACCTCACCAACCAGCAGAGGAGGACAGAGATCCCGGACTACCCAGCTCTGGGGCCTCAGTCTGGGGCACTGAGACGAGGTGAGTCTGGCCTCTGGCCCTCTGGGTGGACGTCATCCAAGAGGAGGACCTCTGGCTCCCCAGTTGGCATGGGGCTGAAGGTCCTCAATGGCTCTCAGCAAAGCAAAGCCAGGACCACAGAGAACCCTGGCATCTGGAGAGGGCGGCCATAAAACATAAGAGGCGCTGAATGCCAGCACACGTCTACCTCACCGTGTCCACGGGGCAAGGGGGGGGGGGGGGGGGGGGCACAACCCAGCGCAGCGCCAGCCAACTCTGGCGTCCTCTACCACACAACTAGAATGGAGGTGGTGGGGCGGCGTGCTGGGCTCGACTCACGGTCTGATTTCATTGAGTTTTGTGTTTGTGTGTGTGTGTGTGTGGTGTGAAGATCTAACTGCCTTCACACACATTCTGGTAGTCATTAAGCCCCATGCAACTCTGGTTGAGCTTGATTTGCCCCAGGATCGATGCCAAACTGGCACTTTTCCCTCAAATAAAAGAAAGAAAAAGAAAAAAAAAAGAAAAGAAATGAAAGAGCGAAAGAAAGAAAGACAAATGGAGAGCGAGAAAAGGGACCCATGCAAGCGAAGGGCCAGACGAGCTAGTGTCTGGAGCCTGTTAGTGCGAGACCCTCTAATTGACTGTGCTTGTTTATTGGCCTCAGGGCTTCTTCCAGTTCAACAGTCCAACTCCAACGCTAAAGCTAACGGCTACATCACGAGACAAGCTGCGTCGCTAACGGACTGCTCGGCCGAACCCGAGCGGCAGCCCTGGAGCATAAGGTGACCATGTGTGCTCTTTGGTGAGGTTGGTTAAAACAACTGTTTTACTTTCTGAGCGGGATCGGGTTCCACAACAATCCCCTGATCCGGTTTGGGTCGAGTTATCGCTTCACAATGAGGCCAGGCCTTCTTGTCATGCATAATCTATGGCTCCAGTAAGGAGTTTGGGGGGGTGGGGGGGGTTATGGTGGAGGAAGAGGGTCACCTCAGAGCCCCAGGCTCTCTGCTCACCATATGTTTCCTGCTCGCTCTCGTGTTTCTGAGGAAAGGGGGATGAAGAGAGAGAGACTAGGAGTCCTGATGCAGCTCACGGTTCTTGTTTGTGTGTCTGTGTGTGTCTTGTGTGTCTGTGTGTGTCTGAGGAGAGGGGGATGAAGAGAGACAGACTGGGAGTCCTGAGCAGCTCAGCAAAGGAGACGCAGAGCTCTATAAAAAACAAGCCAGGCTGTCGGCCATACGTGCACGGGTGCATGCTTGTGCGAACTGAAAGTCAGAGTCCATAAATAATGATCTTCCTCAAGGGGGAATGGAGGGGTGTACAAGTGTGCTGCTTTCCACTCAGGATTGACAGGGAGGATTTGAATGTATCTTAGCTGAGAGGAGGCGATTTTTTGCAGGGTTTATAGACGTGTTTCATTCCTGTGGAGATTTCAGCTAGAGTAGAAACTCTCCGGCTGGGCCGCCGATTACTGGTGTGGTGATGGTGTGAGGGGTGGGACTGGATTTCTTGCTGGGCAGGTCCCTCTCTGACCGAGGAGTCTGAAGTCTGAAGTGGCCGAGCTGATCAGGCCATTATTCCCCCTCTCGACCTTTCACCTTTGCCTTGCTGACAAACAAACACCCCACCCCTACCCCAAACCCAACCAAGACGGTGTCAATGCTGGTTAGGACCACAGAGTGCAATCTGCAATCTGAAAACTGCTGCCCTGATTAAAAAAAAACAATGCAACTGATGTCAGTTGGTATTTTGTCTAATGGAATGGAACAGAAATGTCTAAGTGACCCCAAACTTTTGAACGGCAGTGTACATCTGCTCCCAAGCACCCACACTCGCTGGGCCAGACAGCTTCAGGCTTGGCTACGCTTCTGTGCTTTATGCTTGGAGCCAAAAATCCTACACATTTTAAAGAGGATACAGAGGAGCCACACACACACCACACACACACACACACACACACACACACACACACCAATGGCATCTGGCTGATGGGTGCTGGCACGTGGTCAGTGTTTTAATGGAGATGGGTTGGGGGTCTAATAACTGTATTAAAGCCTGTGAAGTGTGTGAAGAGAGGACACAGGGGGCACATGAGCCAATCTATAATACTGGCCATGCCATTTCCTGCCAGCCTGATTAATGCAGTAGGAGGGAGGGGCTATTTATCATGGTGTACAAACACAAACACACAAACACACACACACACACACACACACAGGGTTACCATTTTGTGTTGAATCAATGGGTTTTCACACCAGATGATTTTTTTTATGCCGTAGGGAAATGTTATGATGTACAGAGAACATGCAGAGGTCAACATGAGCGGGAGAGGCCGATCGATAGAGACAGGACGCCAGGCTGGAACAGAGTGGGATGGAAAGTCTCTTGCACCCAACACTAATCATACACATCATTTTGACCCGCCCAAACATACAAACACAGACCGACCGACAGACACAGACACACACACACACACACACACATTATGTCTCTCATTATGGCCTCACTAGGGTAAGCACTTTCCGTCCTGTCTGTTCCCAAAGCCAGTTTTTTCACATCTGGCCATTACCATGGAGACAGCACCTGGTGCCTACACACCATCTTGTGCTTGTGGCAAAGAGGAACGTAAAGGAGGAGAGGAAATGAGGGAGCGAGTGAGAGAGAAAGAGAGGGAAAGGGAGAGGGAGAGCGAGTGAGAGAGAAAAAGAGGGAAAGGGAGAGCGAGTGAGAGCGAGTGAGAGAGAAAGAGAGGGAAAGCAAAGCACTCCTAATTCTCACAGGTGCACTTGGCACATGCAGAATAGACAGTCATTTAGCAAACAGTCAGCAGCCCAACGACCACCATACAGCACACCGTCTGTGTGTAGGACCCATGAGCCATTCTCAACACAGGCCCCTTGAGTGAGCACAGGGTGGTCAGTGTGTATGCTTACACCTGCGCTTGCATCATTAACATGAGTGAGTCTGTCTGTGTGTGTGTGTGTGTGTGTGTGTGTGTGTGTGAACGTGATCTGGATTCAGATGTGTTTGACAGCTTTTTAAAGAGCCAATAATGAGCAGCCACCCAGACATGCAGTCACAGAGCCAGCAGCCACAGCAGCACTAACAGCAGAGGCAGAGGAGACTGGAGGCCAGACAGTCAGGAAGCAAAACTCACCCTCTCCTCCACAGACTGCCTTCCTCCTCCCCTCCCCTCCTCCTCTCCTCCTCCACTCCTCTCCCCTCCTCCTCTCCTCCTCTCAATCTCCAACTCACCCTCTCTCTCACCCTGTTCTCCTCCACAGACTGCCTTCCTCCTCCTCCTCCCCTCCTCTCCACTCCTCTCCCCTCCTCCTCTCCTCCTCTCAATCTCCAACTCACCCTCTCTCTCACCCTGTTCTCCTCCACAGACTGCCTTCCTCCTCCCCTCTCCTCTCCCCTCCTCTCCCCTCCTCCTCTCAATCTCCTCACCCTCTCTCTCACTCCTGTTCTCCTCTGCAGACTGCCCTCATCCTCTCCTCTCCTCATCTCTCCAACTCACCCTCTCTCTCACCCCTGTTCTCCTCCCAAGACTGCCCCCTCCTTCCCCTCATCTCTGGCTCCCTGTGTTCATCCCTCCCCTAGCTGGCTGCAGCTCCTGCCCACCCAGCGAGACAATGTTGAGCTCTCTTTTCACACACTATCTCCACTGCAACCACATAAATATCTCCCAATGTGACTAAGCCTTTACAGAAAACACACAAGGATACCCTTCCATTTACTTCCCATCAGTTGTGGTTCTAGTTATGCCACAACTTCCAATGTGTTATCCAGTCACTCTCCCACCCCCATCTAAAACACATTTCGAAAAGAACAAAAACACAAACGGTCTGGCGTGACTTCTTCTCTATTTTTATGGCTTCTTAAGCTACTTCGTTCTTTCACCTATTTCACTCTGCCTCCTCCTCTCTCTTCTCACGCCATCTGCCTTGCTTGGCTGTCTTGTGCTTTACCTTTCTCACTCCTCCTCTTCTTCATCTTCATCCCCACCCTCTGTCTGGCAACACTAGCTATTTATGATTGATGATGATGATCAAGGAGATGATGATGATGATGATGATGATAATGACGATCGAGAAGATGATGGGGTTCAGGCTCAGCTAAAGCCATCTAAACATTCTCAGACCACGCCCTTCAACCCCTGGGAATGACATCATCTCCATGCGCCGGCCTGTCTGTGGCCTCTCCCTCAGGGCGCGTCTCTGGGGGGCTTTGGCGTTGGTGGGGCGTCTTCCTGTCTGATCAGTGACAGCTGATTGGGCATGGCTACGGCTTCAGGCACCTCCGAGTGGGAGGAAGGCTATTGGCGGCCTTCCTCTTCATCAGAGTCTGACCGAGTTGGCCCTGCTGCTGGGTCATCTGCACCAGTGATCACTGCTGTCCTGCTCAGTCAGGTGCCAGCACAGCCAAATGAGAATAGCAGATACAACGTGAACATTACAAAAACATGAAAACATGGGCATAAACCATGAAAGTGCTTCTGACTGTGGATTACTGAGGCTTGAAAAGTCTCAAAAAGACAGGCGCTCCATGGCATCGCCAACACAATGAGCCACGTGTACACACAGTCCCCAGAAACCAAAGCCTTCTTAGGATGCATTTCCCCTTGTACTTTTCAATCAATTCAAATGTCCCCGTCAGCCCGTGCTGAGGGTGCACTGGTAAACATCAGGAGCTCTGCCAAGGTGACTGCCTCTGTTCCCAGAGCCCACAGGGTGCAGAGTCTCCTGTTCTCAGTGGTGCACTGGTGCTGCTCCAGTCCCAGAGTATAAGCTTAATCATGCTA